>NW_021771438.1:33918-36438 GCF_005508785.2 Acyrthosiphon pisum | reverse complement strand
AAATATTAAAAATATATGGGCATAATTTTTTTTTATAAGCATTTGAAGTTGAAATTTTGACAAAATTTATCAAATTTAAAATTGAATAATTATTTTGTAGTTAAAAATTTATAAAATGTTCAATTTTTGTATCTAAGAATTGAAAATTTAAAACAAGATTCCACGTAAGTAATTAATTCTGTTACCAAAAAATCTAAAAAATACATTTACACAGTTTATTTTTATAGTCACTTTAAGTACAAAATTGGACGAAATTACATATTAAAAACCTAGGATAACTATTTTAGTTATTTTGTTGTGATTGTATAATATTATTCGTGGGTACTTGAAACTTCTAAAGTATACTATTATATATCTATGATAGTACCACGGTTTTTTGTTGACGTATAATGCGTTATAAGTACCTAATAGATATTATGATATGATTAATTTGGAATTTATTATAGGTACCTATTATAGGTCAATTTTTTTTTAATACCATAGATAAGTATATATATGTCTAATACATAGACTGATATACCGTCTCCGCTCAGAATCGTTTTTCTTATACAGTGATATTATATCATTGAATTCAAATTTAATACTGTCCATTATACAGTGACCCACTTCTAACCTACTGTACACAGGGGCGATCCTAGAGTTTATATTTAGGGGGGTTTGGGGTGAATTTTGCCGACTTTCAAGGACAAATCTGACGACTGTATACTAAATATTAAAAAAATAATAAATTTTCCTATTGTAATAATTAAGGATCAAATAGTTATGAAATTGCTTTTTTTTTTCTATTTATTCATTTTAATGCCGACCTAGATACAAATTTGATTCGTATTTTACTAATAACGTAACCAATAATTGATAACTGTGAAGTTTATAAACAGTGTACTATATTTCTTAAATGTTAAAGTATTATATTAGCCAATACATGCATCAAAATAATTATGAAAACATTGTATAAAAGAAAGTAAACAACTAATTATTAAATATAATTTAAATTATAAACATTATAATTTATATATAATTATTTTAAATATGTATTCTTCTTTGTTTGGCCAAAGACCATTTTGCGACAACAGAATCTATATCTAATTTATCGACAATATCTTTTTCACAACTCAATATCATCAACGAGCTAAGACGGTTTGAAGTCATTGTAGAACGTAAATTATGTTTTATAAGTTTCAACTTACTAAAAGTCCGTTCACTAGAAGCTGTTGTAACTGGAGAAGTAAATGAAAGGCGACAAAACCAATTAGCCCAAGGCAATATGTGTTTTACTTCTTCCGATTTTTGAAGGACATCTAAGCATTTTAAATTTTCATTAACACATTGGTGTCCCAGTATTTCCCATTCTGCTGCAGCTGTATCATAATCTAAGAGCTTGGCTCCAACACTCATAGGTGAGAAAAGAGAAAAGGCTTCACTGAAATCTTGTGATGTGTTCACTTTCAATGGAACACTTAATATTTTATATATGGGTTGAATAGTTTCAACAAAAACATTTAAATTTGAACTTGTTAGATTAATCAATGTATCTAAAACTAAATTAAACTGTTGTCTGTAAAAATTTAAAAATTCATAAGGAGCACTATTGTTATTATTTTCATCAAGTCGCTTAGGTCGCTTCCTGGTTCGGTGATAACGATTAAAGTCTGCCTCTGAATCAACTCCAAATGATTGAGCTGTAATTTTAGCACTGTTTATCAAATTGTTCATGTTTTCTGTTTCTGATCTAATTTTTTGCAATGATGAAATCGTACTTTTTATTAAAGCTGCTGCATCACACACGTTTAGTTCTTTGGCCTCTAAAGATTCTGTTAAATGTTTAACTTTATACATTATGTTCTTCATAAATATTAATGAAACAAAAAAATCAAAATTTAGAATTTTTTTTTTTTAATCCAATAGCTTTTGTTTTAGTTAAATTATCAAAACTATTTGAATTGTTAATATATTCTAATGTGTCAACAATTGCTTCTAAAGATGTCCACACTGCTTTGATGCTTTCAGCTCTGGCTGTCCAACGAGTTTTGGATAAATTTTTGAGCTTCAGACTTCCCTCGATTTTTTCCATACGTTCCATTAAATTACTTGATCTTTTTGTACTTGCCGAGAAAAATACATAAATGTTTTCAAGAATATCAATGAAATTTCCAATTATATGACTAGCCTTACAGCCGTGTTCTAGAAAAGTATTTAACCTGTGTGCTTGACATGGAATATATGGAACTGTATGTCCAACTAACTCAGAAAAACAACGTTGAGCTCCTTTGTTAACACCACTCATGCTATTGGCACAATCATATGACTGAAATGCTACATTTCCAGTTTTTAGTTTATGTTTTATCAAAGTTTCATATATACTTTTAGCCAATCCATATCCAGTCTTATCTGTAACTTCAACAACATCAAGTAATCGTTCATTTGGTGATCCTCCTTGGTCAACATATCTCAAACAAACAGATAATTGGTCCTTAAGTGAAACGTCTGGTGTGGTATCAGCTAAACTGAAAATATATCAGA
>NW_021771438.1:30425-33812 GCF_005508785.2 Acyrthosiphon pisum | reverse complement strand
TTTTGTTTTAATAATAGTTATAATAAAGATGAAGAAGATTGAACAATAGATCGGTTTTGTTTTGTACACAACAAATGTAGTTTGAGTTTCTTATAGACATTTTTTTTTTGATAAAAGGTAGATTATCCTTTGAGGAAATCTTGTATTACATTTTAAAATCTTAGTTCTAAAAAGAAAAATTTTTACGAATTATAAACTCAAAATAATATTAGGTAATTTTCGTGATTTTTCCATATTTTGTCAATTTTTAAACTTTAAATGCTAATAAAAAAAAACTGTGACTAAGGATTTTTAATATTTTTCAAATGTCATTGTAACAATATAGTAGGAGCCTTGTATTAAATTTTCAAGTATTTTTACTCAACAAATAAAGTTTTATTGATATTCATAGAAAAAAAAACTAATTAAATTGGAAACTGAAATTGTCCGTAAACAGTTCAAAATAAATCAAAATATTTTGAAAATTTTATCATGTATAGAAAATGGAAATAAAAACAACCAGTGAAAATTTCATGTATCTACAGTCATTCGTTTTAAAGTTACACCAAAAACCAAAATCAATTTTCTCGAAAACAGATTTTGCGTAAAAATTCCCGTTTTTCCTTAATTTTTCTTTTGTTTTTCACGGCGCTTTTGAAAACTATTGGAAAAATTTTACTTTTGACCCTCCAATGTACCAACTAGATTCACTTTCCTATCAGAAAATGTACTGTTGAAGAAAATCCAAGCACTTTTACTGTCCTAAAAGGTGATGACAGACACAAAAAAAAATAAAAAAAAACACACATCATTGTAAAATCAATACATTCATCGTTTCACTCAGAATCTAAAATGTTATATTTATCTTATGTTCAAATTTGGACAAACTTGCACACTAAATAACCAATAATAATAACGATTTTAGTTATTTTGTTGTAATTTATAATATTGATTCAACTTACTCAATAAGTTGTAATAGATGTGTTAAATTTTAATTTAATTATAAATCATTGTTTTAAAACGATCTGCCAGCCTAAACATATTTTAATGTTTCGTACAAAAGTATTCATGTTAACATGGATAATATTGAAATGTACATGATATGTAATGTATCTTTGGAAATAAATTGGCCGTATAATAGTAGGTAGTATAAGTGTGTTCTATCCAAGTTTTAATATTTACAGGGAGATTTAAAATCGTTTGTCCACGACTTTTGCCCTTGAGCAATCAGTTTTGTGGGGTCTTTCTATCCAAGTTTTTATCGGTTACAGGGAGATTTAAAATCGTTCATCCACAACTTTTCCCCTTGCGGTGTCAGTGACGACCCCGGGAAAATTTTTACTAAAAAAAAGATATTTTACTGAATTACACATCAATGATTATTATTTTTTTTTTCTACAAATATATTTACTTTTTTTTTCGTTTTTTATTTTTTCATTATTTCAACTTAAATGTACAAATATCAATTAATTAACTTGTAGACTCATGGCCTAGTGGACTAAGGCGTTGGATTTAGAGTTTGATAAATTTGAATTTAGGGTAAGTAAGTATGTTAATGCTACATCCAGTGTCATAGTCAACTAGGACACGAGTCTACATTTTTTGTTTTTTTTTTTTTTTTCATAAACTTAAATTTCGTAATTAAGTGCGTTTGCATTTTGAAGTAATTAGATTTTGTAATAACTGATTGTAGTATATTATAATAATACACAACTAAATCTGTTTCAGTTTATTACTAACAGTTGAATTGTGTGTTATTATTTACAATGGACTTATTTAAAGAAATTGAAAAGGACATTACTGAAATGGGAATAATTCATCCTTCAAATTTTTGTTACAATGAATTATCTAAATTTTACACATTATTATCAAAATTAAAAAGTCATGCTATTAAATGCGGAACAGAAAAAATCAATAATCATTTTACTCTATGTGCGTGGTCAAATCAAAATTGTGATTGCGGGCCTGATACATGTTTATGCATTGTTACCAATCATTTGTTCATAGATTTGAAAAAAATGTTAACCGATAAACAAAAATCACCGACTAAATAAATACTTTTAACTTTCATAGAAACATTTAATTTAATTAGTTTTTTTTAATTAAATAATTGAAATATAATTACATTAAAACATTAACACAGGTGATCAATCATCAGTATATTCGAATAGATTTATAATAATATGTCAGCGACATTGCAGCCACCGAATAATCGGATCAGAATCGAGCAAAGGCGTTGTCGGATCATTTTAGCGGCACACGAGACGGGCAGCTCATGAGCGATACACCCGTAACGTGGAACTCCAAGGAGTCACTGGAACTATGCCATCTGCACGCTAGATCCGTCGTACCCGTAATCAACCATATCTGCAGAACGTAATTCCTGAGAATTTTTACGAATATACAATCTATTGAAAAATATTATAAAAGTTCTTTTATCAATATTATATAGAATATCGAGTTTAAATTCTGTACATTTTATTTTTTATATTTTATATTATAGTATCAAGTATTCAAAAATCAAAATATAATTATTTTATCTTTCAGTTTTTCCTGCAAATATAAAACATTTATTTACAACATTAATATTATTTTCATCTATTTAATATAGTATATAAAAAACAGAAACATTTTTTTTTTTCACTGAAATTTGAAAATGATTTGTTAGACATATTTATTTTTAATCAACAATAATTTTATTTGGTTCAATACTTACATGTTATAGTACCAATAGGTATTAACCACTTAATAACTTATAAAATCTTGAATTTCCAATGCATGTTGACATTGATTTGTTAACAGTTGAAAAATTAATTAGTACAAACAAAAATTGGTTAAGAATTAAACTGTTTATTTAACTTGACTGTTAATTTGTGAAATCAAAATCAAATATAATTATTTTATTCATAATTTTTTTACCTGTAAATACATAATACATATTATTAATCATAGTACCTCTTATAAATTTATTATTAACACAACATAAAATACTGAATTAATATTTTTAATTTAAGTTAATATTATTGATTTGTTAACAGTTGAAAAATTAATTAGTACAAACACAAATTGGTTAAGAATTAAACTGTTTATTTAACTTGACCGTTAATTTGTGAAATCAAAATCAAATATAATTATTGTATTAATAATTTTCTACCTGTAAATACATAACACATATTATTAATCATAGTACCTATTGTAAATATATTAACACATCATAAAATACTGAATTAATATTTTTAAATTTAATTTAATATTAAATATTATATTATTTCATGTTTTATTATTCATTTGATTTTTATTTCACTGAAATTTGGAAATTAATTAAGCATATTTAATTATAATCAATCATAAAACATAACTTATTATTAAAAAAAAAAAAAAACATACATATTAACTTTATGTTTGGAA
>NW_021771438.1:27464-28290 GCF_005508785.2 Acyrthosiphon pisum | reverse complement strand
TTAGCTGGACACACAAAATGATCTAGGTACTTTTCCCCAGCCCCCCCCCAATTTTGAATTTTGAATTTTTTTTTTCACCATTCGTTTGTAGCCGGTTTGTATTGGTTTGTAATCTAATTTTTTTCGTTTGTAGAGATTTTGTTTTTTTTTTAAATCAAAATTTTGGTGGGGGGGCTGGGGAAATGCCCAAATTTTGAATTTTGAATTTTTTTTTTCACCATTCGTTTGTAGCCGGTTTGTATTGGTTTGTAATCTAATTTTTTTCGTTTGTTGAGATTTAGTTTTTTTTTAAAGTCAAAATGTTGGTTCGGGGGCTGGGGAAATTCCCAAGTTTGAAATTTTTATTTAATTTAGATTTTTTATTCAACCATGCTTTTATTCTATTTAGATTTTTCAATAAAAAATGGTTTTTTATTCAAATTAAATTTTTTTTATTCATATAAGACTTTTTTTAATCCGATTTAGGATTTTTTTTCAACAAGGATTTTTTATTTAATTTAGATATATCAATAAATAATGGTCTTTTATTCAAATTATTTTTTTTATACCTATTAGACTTTTTTATCCAATTTAGATTATTTTATCCGATTTAGGATTGTTTTTTACTCAACTGTTTTTTATTCAAATCTAATTTGGATTAGTCTTAAACAAGGATTTTTTATTTAATTTAAATATATCAATATAAATGGTTTTTTATTCAAATTAATTTTTTTTCATTCATATGACTTTTTTTTTCTAATTTGGAACTTTTTATCCGATTTAGATTTGATTTAAAATAAAAACTAAATCGGATAAAAATGTCTTATATGATACGACTTGCCGGCTG
>NW_021771438.1:26621-27414 GCF_005508785.2 Acyrthosiphon pisum | reverse complement strand
ACCAATATATATAGGAATGTGTGTCTTAGATTTGTCTAAATTGTTAATGTACGATTTTTATTATAATACAATAAAAGAAAAATACGGAAATAGTGTTAGATTGATGTATACAGATACAGACTCACTAATATTAGAAATAAAAACTGACGATTTATACCAGGATATGAAAACTATGTTAGACCATTTTGACACGTCAGATTATCCACAAGAGAATATTTATGGTTTACCTTTAAAAAACAAAAAAAGTCTTAGGTAAATTTAAAGATGAGTTACATGGAAAAATTATGTCTGAATTTATAGGTTTAAGATCCAAATTACATTCACATAGAATCTTCAATAGTGAAAAAGAAATTAAAAAAGCCAAAGGTGTTAAAAAAAATGTTGTGGAAAACAAAATATGTTTTAACGATTTTGAAAATTGTTTACAAACAAAAGAACCAAAATATGTTAAACAAATTATGTTTAGAACTAAGAAACATGATGTCTTTACTGTAAAACAAAACAAAAAAGCTTTGAGTGTTTATGATGATAAAAGATTTATTTTAGAAAATGGTATTGACACATTAGCTTGGGGACATTATAAAACAAATATATGTAGAAATGACTTTGTAAACCATCTCAATACTCTAATTATAAATCAAAACAAAAAAGATTAGATTAAGACAAGAGAATATAAACCTGATTGAAATGCTGTTTTTTTCGTTTAAGCCCAGGGAGGGCGAAACGCCCCCCCCCCCCACTGTTATCGTTTGTAATTTTCGACTTGAAGTTTCCTCATCTGAGTATACTCTGA
>NW_021771438.1:4473-5514 GCF_005508785.2 Acyrthosiphon pisum | reverse complement strand
TTGCCTCGCTTTCCCTTGCCTTCCTCTTTTCCTTCAGCTGCTGGAATTTACGGCGGTTCCGTGCCTGCTGCGCCTCCGTCCTAACCTTTACCGTCGGGCCTGGAGGCACCCCCGTTGGCCTGGGTACCGGCTTCGGCTCCGCAGGTTTCACGGGGGCGGGTGCTGGGGGGGCAAGTGTTGTGGAGACAGGTGTTGGTCTCGATGCCGGTGGCCTTGTCAGCGACGGTGTGCGGCTGTTTGTTGTTGACTGCGTCCCGCGCGGCCGCAGCCTCCGCTCAATGTCCGCGGTACGGTCCGCCCAGCCCCGATGATAGATTGCCGCCCGCACTGGGTCCTGTAGGATTTGGCGGGTCGACATTCTTGACACTTGGGCGGCTGTCCGCGGCCCATCTTGGTCACTGGTTACCAGCCCCAGCCGCTGGATAAGTTCTGCCACCTGCTGCCACCCCTCTTGCGTCTGGTCGGTCATGTTTTCTGTAAATGACGTTAAGTACAGAGACATGTTTATTTAATTTCGCCCTATTGGTGCACGTTTCAGACATGACACATGTATTTTCCGTGGCGGTTGTTGGTCGGTTAGAAAGACCCCTTTACCGACCTGCTTCGCTAGCCTTACCGGTCCCCACCATTTAGGTGCGAACCCGGCATGAAAATCTTTATGTGCCTTAGATAAGTGGTGTGCTCTGTAGTATACTACGTCGCCCTTGTCGAACTTCACCGGTGTGCAGGTGTTCGCGCTTGGTTTTACCACTACCTGTTTGTCTAGAATACGTTTTTCCCGCTCTACCCTCTCTTCCTGTGATTTTCCGACGTGTACCGGCGCGTCGTTTGACAGCGCCCAATCACCGGGTCTCTTGCACTCCCTGCCGAGGACAAGGACCGCGGGTGGGTAGCATGTCTGTTCGTTACACCTGTTCCGTATCGAAAATAGAATTGAGGGTAGTTTTGTGTCCCAAGATTTATGTTTGCCCTCGATAGTTGTGCGCGCAAACCTTTTTTTAAGTCCTGATTTCGCGTTCGACTGGGTTGGCCCTCCGATGG
>NW_021771438.1:0-2115 GCF_005508785.2 Acyrthosiphon pisum | reverse complement strand
GTATCTAGATAGTACTCAAAACTGATTTCGTTTCACTATGGTACAATCATTATCTAGAAACTACTCGCAAATCGTTATGATTTTTGTTCATAACGTTTATTCTCTACTTCATCATCAAACCGGATTTTTGCCTTTGATGGGGGGCTGGGGAAATGGCCAAAACGGTAAAACGTTTTTTTGTGGGGTTAAGGGTAGCTCGAAAATTTTCGATTTTTGTCGCACAAATTCACCCTAATGGCGCACTAATTTTTGGTAAAAAAAATTTACAACTTTTGTATCTTTGATAGGAATTGGTTTTTTTTTCATGTCGTCAAATTGTTCCCAGTTGCTTGTCCCTCGTTTTGCGAAGGCACAATAATGCCCAATTGAATTTCTCAATTTAGTTTTGCCGGCTTTGAAGCTAAGTCCTCTAAGCTCATATGTTTTTGAGTTATGCTGTAAAATTTGTGGAATAACACATAACTTTTCTTTCACCTGAGCTGCTGCTTCAAAGCTGCGGTCTTTAGAAATCACATTATCTCCTGAAACAATATTATGAAATATAATTTGGGTTTGACGTTGGTAAAAATGCAATTAACTTGTTTTTATTTTACAGTATATTTTTCTCTTTGTTCTTTTAATTATTAATAACATTTATCTATATACATAACATACCCATTGTTTATTTTTTTTTATATTATAGGGTTTGTTTTATAAATAACGTTGTTGAGTTAAAAATATAAACAGTTTAACAAGACAAAATACAATTAAATTAAAATGTATTTAGAGGAGATAAAGAAGATTGGGTGTTAGTATAAGGTATCTAGATAGTACTCAAAACTGATTTCGTTTCACTATGGTACAATCATTATCTAGAAACTACTCGCAAATCGTTATGATTTTTGTTCATAACGTTTATTCTCTACTTCATCATCAAACCGGATTTTCGCCTTTGATGGGGGGCTGGGGAAATGGCTAAAACGGTAAAACGTTATTTTGGGGTTAAGGGTAGCTCGAAAATTTTCGATTTTTGTCGCACAAATTCACACTAATGGCGCACTAATTTTTGGTAAAAAAAAAATCCAGGAAAGCCGGATTTTCGCCCTCGAGGGGGGCTGGGGAAATGGCCAAAACGGTAAAACGTTATTTTGGGGGTTCAGGGTAGCTCGAAAATTTTCGATTTTTGTCGCACAAATTCACACTAATGGCGCACTAATTTTTGGTAAAAAAAAAATCCAGAAAAGCCGATTAATTACACTTAGGGGGGGCCACGCGAACATTTCACCAGCCCCCCCAAAGTTTTTTTGAATTTGTCCTAAATTTTTTATCGCACAAATTCTGAAAATATTCGCACAAATTCACACAAATTCCACACTAATTAATGATGAAGAAAAAACAACTGTTATTTAACTTGGGGGGGCTGGTGAAATGTACGTCAAAAATGGTACGTAATTTTGGCGAACCGTATGCTGCATTTAAAATCTCCGGTGCAACCCGTATAGTAACGCCTATATAGATTTAAGTACAAAATATAAAGTGTCAATATTTAATTAGTTATAGTTTGTCGTTAGGGTTACCTACTTAATCGGTTTCTTTATGTATTGAAGTTATTCTATAGACGGTTTATTATTTTACTGTTAAATCTTGTTAGTATTAAGAAATCTATATTTCTATAGACAATTTTAAAAACCTGAAGTTGCTAAGAAATGAACACGACTAGGGCGTAACTTATTTTTTTATTTACGGATTGTTTTTAACAAAAATTGACCAGTACGTGTGTTTTAAAAAACTTGTCACTCTTATTCCTTAAAATTTTAAATTGCATCAAACATTCCAATGCTGTCGTCTTAATTATTATGTATATAGCGCAATCATTCGTAACTATAAAAGATTATTTTTCTTTTTTTTAGTATTGTCGTAAAAAAAATATTGTTAGTGCCTTAGTGCATGTCATAATATATACCAAAAGTTTAGGTGAAAAACATTTATTTAGATTAATCTGATACCTATTGCTATTAACTATATAACAATTATGTATTAATCATTCTATTAATATTTGTATGACTATCAGTAAATACAAAGTTTTTACACGGAGATACCGAATTTTGTAAAGTTTATTTTTCTTATAAGTCAATA
>NW_021771437.1:3448-4161 GCF_005508785.2 Acyrthosiphon pisum | reverse complement strand
CCGTTTTTCCTTAATTTTTCTTTTGTTTTTCCCGGCGCTTTTGAAAACCACTGGGAAATTTAAATTTTGACCTCCCCAATGCACCAACGATATTCACTTTCTGATCGAACAAGATACTGAAGTTGAAAATCGTAGCATTATTTCGACTACTTATCGTGTACGCAGACACAAAAAAAATTAAAAAATTAAAAATTAAAAAATAAAAAAAAAATAAAAAAACACACATCATTGTAAAATCAATACATTCATCGTTCCACTCAGAATCTAAAATGCATAGGCACAATTTTTTTTTTTTAACACATTTTGACAAAATGTGTCGGGTGGACTGAAGAAACAGAGCGGTTTTTTACGGTACGGTTTCACTTACCCGTCGTTTTCCGTTCCACGGGTGGCTTGCAGACAGCTGTTCTTAATTCTTCATTTTATATTATTAGATTAATAGATTAATTTATATTTAAAGATTAAGGGTCCGTTTTACAATAGTTAAACCAGGGCCTAAAATATATCTGATTTCAGGGGACACACTTATTAATTGAACTGTTACTTTTGGGCTTTGACAGTTTTCTATAGCAAACATAAAACCTGTAGGGTCTATAGGCGTAGTAAAGATGTTCGAATACTATTTTAAATACTTTTATTTGTAATTTTTATTCATCAAAAAATATTTTTTCCGATCCAGAAAAATAGTTTTAAATTTGTGACAAACATATTTA
>NW_021771437.1:0-834 GCF_005508785.2 Acyrthosiphon pisum | reverse complement strand
AAAAACATAAAAACCAAAAAAAATTATTCGACGAAAAAATTCCCCTATTCTTACTGTAAAAAGTTATTGCATATCAAGAAAAAAAAAATTAAATCACGAAAAAAAGTTTTTTGGCTCTCATGTAAACTATGAATTATGTCGCTAAGACCCTTTTGCCGTGTCACCATCGATATGTTGTAAATAAATAAATTTTATCTCAAAAGTACTACCTAATATTTTTTTAAGGTCCATTTTACCTAATCAATTTGCCAAATTAGAACATTTCGATCAAATTACTAGGTGTTTAATTCATTTTTAAGTTTTAATCAATGGTTTAAGTTAGGGTTGACGGTTTTTTCGGTATACCGTCAAAACCGGTATACCGGTTAACCGGTATACCGGTTTTTGCATAAATACCGCTGCAACGGTATACCGTAATACCGGTGCATACCGGAAAACCGTAATACCGGTGCATACCGGAAAACCGTAACACCGGTGTATACCGGAAAACCGTAATACCGGTGCATACCGGAAAACCGTAACACCGGTGCTTACCGAAAAACCGTAGTATTGTTTGCCGTTTGGTGACGGTTTTTTGGTATACCGGTTATTTGCTGAACAGTTTAAAGTAAAACAGTTAAAGTCAGTGCTTGTATTGCTATTATTTATTTATTAGTAAAAGAATACTAATAAATTTGTTTATTTTATGTTTAAATTTTACTGAGTTAATAATTTTTATTATTAAGAGACAGTTCTTGTACTTAATGGTGTGCTCAGCTTTTTGGAAATCCCTTTCAGAGTGTGCTTTTTTTGCCTTTTACAGACCCTGATATAACATACATTTTTTATTAATGT
>NW_021771436.1:22446-22752 GCF_005508785.2 Acyrthosiphon pisum | reverse complement strand
CAAATTTTCCTGGCTTTCCGAATATCTATGTTAAGTCCGTCGACTCTTTCTGGAATATTGCAAAAAAAATTAAAAACCAAGCGTGGGTATACGTTATGCGGAATGCGCTCATTGGTCACCTGGGTCTTTCGCGCGCTAAGTACGATTACTTAAGAAGCCCGGTGGTTCTTGCAATAATATCGTCAGGTAGCAAATTTTCCAGGCTTTCCGAATATCTATGTTAAGTCCGTCGACTCCTTTCCGGATCATTGCAAAAAAAATTAAAAATCAAGCGCGGGTATACGTAACGCATTGTCTGGCTGTTGA
>NW_021771436.1:8696-20530 GCF_005508785.2 Acyrthosiphon pisum | reverse complement strand
GCCACTCACAGTCGGACAAATTACGTCGTCGTATACCTATTTATACTTACCATAGGGTATCGCCGCAGACCAGAGAATATTATATATTGTAATATAATAATAATATGTTTGTATGTTTTAAAATTTAACTTGTAGTTGTATACTTGTATCTACTATAATACGTACCTATATCTTAACCATGCCAATAGCATTTCACTTTACTAAACTTGTTTGATGTTGGGCACTTATTACTTACCTACTGTCTTAATACTTACACTATGAATGCAGTATAAGGTAGCCATCGGTTGGTATATTAAATACATTTTTCTTATTCAGTTAAGGTCATTAGGTACCTACCTACCCACTATACCCACCATGGTCCATGGCCATTGACCACCCACCCAATTATAAGGTGTATCGACCGATACACCTTGAGTATAGGATATCCGCCACTGACACAGGTTGAAGTGCGATACAAAATTTTTTCCGACGCGTTCATCCGGGTTGACGTTTTCCCGGTCGGTAGGTCGTCGGCGAAATTCCCGAGCCCACGGCCGACCGTCGGGTGAAAACATCGAACTCGATGACGTTATGGTACGGCCTGCTACAGGGAAACGACCCGCGGTAAAGGGTGAGTTCCGGGTAGTCGCGCGGTGTCGCCGGAGAAAATAAAATATTGTACGTAGCGGTACGGCCTCCTACAGTCCTACGGGGAGACGTTCTGTGGTCAAGGGAGAGTCTTCGGGCCCGTCGCCATCCGCCACCGTGGAACCACCGAGCTTCGGTCGCTGGCTGCGTCGTGGCCGGCCGTCCGCTTGGTGGCGGTTAGGCCGCCGCACCGTAGTCGCGTAGCCGTGTCGACCGCCACGTAACGGTCAACTCAGAACTGGCACGGACCAGGGGAATCCGACTGTCTAATTAAAAGGAACAGTGCATGGATACCGCCTGAAGTCAACCCCGAAGGCGGCGACGGTAAATAATACGTTTAAATGGTTCAATCCCGAAATTAACGATCCGTGTCCCCGTGATATTATCGATATTTTTCGGAAGTCAGCTTTGCGAGCTTTCAACCGACGGCTTTGAAACTTTCGCATCTGATTGAAAAGCGAAAATAAAACACAAATGGACTGAGGTTGCTAACGGCTAGGACCAATATTCACCGAGATATCGTGGTCACAAATAGTTGAAAAACTATAGCTAAAGTCGAGTACCGGGGCGTCGGTCTGCCAACTACCCGTACGTTTTGAATTTCACCGTGAATTGTTCAATTCTCATTCTCCCAAAAATATTGTCACCGTCAGTCGGTCATTTCCGAGATAGAACCCGACGATCGAACGGTGTGCCCCGGGAGTCTGTTAATCCCGAGATTGAACTCTACCACTTGTTGATTCTCTAAATTCTTATCGCTCTTAATCTTGTGATATTTTACACGATGGATTTCCGACGGGAGCCACAGGATCGATGACCGATTCACGGGGACATTTCAGGGAAATGTCAGGATTGAAACATTTTGAATAATTTTTTTTTCAATTCTGTTTTCTGGGTTGGACATCAACCGACCAGAACTATCTGAGAACTTAATCATAACATATAATTTAAAATTTTTTTTCGAAATTTAAAGTTCCGAATATGTAATCCGATAGTTCTGGACGGTTGTAGTCCAACCCAGAAAACAGAATTGAAAAAAAATGATCTAAAATAGTTCAATCCTGAAATTCCCCAGAAATGTCCCCATGAGAATTTCGATAAAATTAATTTTAAAAAATGTATGAGTGCTAGTTCGTTAGACATCAACTCGTGACGCTAGGCTCCGAATTGTCCCCGTGAACATAGGCGTAACTTGGGCTCTTTTAATGTGAGGCAAATACAATTTTTGCAAATTTCTACACATTTTCATAATCTTATTTAAATTTTAACATTTTTTTTTATAAATACTTTAAGTTTTATACAAAACAATAATAAAATAACTACTTTTTTCAAAACCATAATTAATATTTATAATTACATAAAAATTACAAAGAAACTTTATTAAAAACAACTTTTTTTTAACATAAGAATATTGTTAACATAATAATAATAATATTAATAAACATAAACATAAATTTGAAGCCAAATTTATTTTAGTTGCAATCGCCTTCCTCGAGTTGTTGATTGTGCATTGCATTGGTCAATAATTATATAAAAATTTGGTTCAAATTTTTTTTCTATATGTAATAAAGCCAAATCCTTTAGCCTTTCTTGTCCAATATTATTTCGAGTATAAGTTTTAAGACGACGTAATGATGAAAATGAACTCATATGAATTGATAAAAAAAGTTTAAATAATTTATATAAATTTTAAAATGAATTTGACAGATCTTGAAGTATAAAGTAATTAAGACGATCTTCAAAGTTATCAAATATTTGTTTCACAAAACACATTTTACAAAACAACTTTAGCTCTGCCTGTAACTCGTCAATTTCTATATTATAAGTGTTAGAAACTTCTAAAATATCTTTATATTTGCAATTTTGTAAAGTCAAAACATTTATCACAGCATTTAATATATTTGAATTATTTTCAGAAAATTTAGTTTCTATGTCAGTAATTATAATATCAAGGACAGTGAAGTAAATATTTATTTTGACAAATTCTGATAAATTGTCTGTATTGAAAGCTTCACCTCTACCTAATCTAGCAGGAATTTTTGTTTTTCTTGGAACTGAAGGCAATGGACAGTTTTATTTAGTTGTAACTTTGTTTGTTTCAGACCAAACATATTTAAAACTATTTACACAACATACTTCTAAGTTCATAAAAACGATTGCGAGTCATATTATCTGCAACAACGTTAACCCTATACTTTTCTTGCCAATACATGCTAGTTCAAGGATATTTTAGTACTCCAAACATCATATGAATCGCTACTAAAATTTTTATTTCTGACGCAGAACATGATTTGAAATTCGTAGACGATTTTTGTTCCGCATATATGTTAGTAAATCTTGACATACTTGCAAAATCGTTTTCAGAAAAATACTTAGAAAAATAGTCTAGCGGAGTTGGTATTTTTTTTAGGATAATTTGGAAGTTCTACAGGTTCTAAGGATAACGCTGGCTGAGAAAAAGGTAACTGAGACCATTTAATGTCTCTTTTTCCAATTGCCTTGTAAGACATCCAGTTTATTGAACTTTCACTATTTTGACGTCTTACTTCGTTAACAGATGGATGAATATTTTGTATAGTCATATCAATAGGACCATTGTCAGCATCATTTAATGTGTTTACGTCAATGGCATGCTCTTCTTCTTCATCGTCATCAGCACCAATATCGTTCATGCCTTGCTGAAATTCGTTTTCTGGAAAACGTTCCTCAGTACAGCTGCCACTTGATAACGATGACAGATCAGAATCTCGTCCATCGTTAAGAATTGCGAGCAATTCTTCATCAAATAATATAGCCCTTTTGGCCATTTTAATTTAGTAAAAAAATAATTTACGAAATTAAAAAAACAAATTAGCTTTTTTAATTGTATTAGTGATAACATATAAATAATATTATGTTTATTATCATAATAAAATATCTGTTGTTAACCAATGCACATTATAATGTACACATGTTCAAAAAAAAATGAACGGGTGATTGGACCACACAAATGTGTGCAAACTGTAATGGCTAGAGGTACTTACTTTTTTTTATTATTTTATTTTGTATAATAGTTGATATATTATATGTTTGCAAAATTATATGAAAATGTTTAGTAAGCGATTGGAAGCAACCAATATTTTATGACTTTGATACAAAAGTAACAAAAGAGCTATTATATTATATAATTGAGAAGTTATACAGTATTGGATTCAATGTACTTTCAATAGTGAGTGACATGGGGTCTTCTAATGTCGGTTTATGGAAAAGTTTAGATGTGTCGACAGAAAAGACTTCTTTTAAACATCTTATAATTATATTATATGTTTTTGCGGATCCTCCACATTTATTGAAGTTGGCTCGTAATCACTTATTGGATAAGTGAGTAGTTCACACTTCATTTTTTATTGTATAAATTGAAAATTATTAAAATATTATACTTTGTAGAGAATATGGACATTTTATTTGGAAAAATATTTTTGAATTGTTATTAAATTTAAATACTGGACATGACTATAAGTTAGCATATAAACTTAGTGAAAGGCATCTAACTGTACAAGGAACTGGTCGTATGAATGTGCAATTGGCAGCTTGATTCTGCACATAAACAAAACGTTTTGGAGAATAGAAGTTATATTATTCAATTAATTGAAATTGCATTATATTTAGGTAAACAAGGTTTATCTTTTAGGGGGCATAGAGAAGATGAACTAAGTTTAAACAGAGGTAAGTCCTAAGACCTTACATTAGTATAAAATACTTTGAATTGTAATACTTTCTATTTCCTGTTAAAACATCAAGGAAATTTCAAAGAAGCTTGTATGTTGATAAACAAATTCAATGACAATTTTGCTCGCCATTTTAATTCATAGATAAATTATACCTACTAGTTGGTCTGTACAGAATACAATTATAAACCTTTGTGCTAAGCATATTAATAAACTTATCTGTGATGAAATCAAAGAGTGTGGCTTTTATAGTATTATGGTTGATGAAGCAAGGTAATACGAAAAATATAAATACAAATCAAATATTTCAAAAACATGTTTTACAGATCTTTTACAGCTCAACAATTATCATTACCTATGTGTAAGATATACGAATAATTTTGAAGTAGTGGAACGGTTTTTAACCTTTATTGATGTATCAGAAAAACAAGATGCAAGCTCTTTATGCTCATTTATATTCAACTATTTGGATACAATTTCATTGTTTGATGTACCAATGGTGGCACAGTCTTATGATGGTGCCAATGTCATGTCCGGAAAGTTTGGCGGTGTTCAACAAAAAGTGAAATCGAAGCATCCATTTGCGATTTATACCCATTGCGTGGCGCATAGAGTAGGTAAATTTGGTTGTACTAGACATGTGCAAAATGATAAAAGTATGCCAAAGTAGTTTTTAATATTTATTGTGTTAATTTAATTGTTATTGTTTTTATTACTATTAGGGTACAAGAATGTTGTTTAACTGTCTTGAGTCATTATACATCTATTTTTCGCAGCCAACAAATAATTTTAAATTAATAGAAATTCAAGAAAAATTAGGAATAAAAAAAATATCGATCAGTCAAATTAGTGACACTCGTTGGAACTGTAGGGCGCGTAATTGTACATCTGTTAAACACAATTTCAAAGCCATTATCAGTGTCTTACAAGATGAAATTGAATGTTTAAATGATAGAGATGTCTCTCAATCTATAGGTAAAATAAACTATATCCTATAAAATATTCTTAATTTGTAAATATTTGTATTAATTTATGTGGTATACCTAATTCCTTTTTTTGTATATAGGAATTATGACAATAATGAATTCAGTTTCATTTATTTTTCATATTATTGTGTTGGAAGACATATTACAAATAATGAATATTTTAAGTACTCAGTTACAGCAAAAGTCTTCTACACTAGGAAAAGCTGTTTCTGTTATTAATGGAGTCATAAAAACATTAAAAGATAAACGTTCAAACATTGCTTTTTCTGATGTGTGGTCTAGTGTAAAATTGTTTGCCGAATCATATGACATACTACTATACTCAATAGGTAGTTATAGTCAAATGCTACTTTATTTCAAAAATAATTTAAATAAATAGCAAAATGTTATTTACTAATAATAATTATTTTTAATCAATTTTAAGGATCAAAAAGAAAAAGGAAAGAACCCAGTTATTTTAATGATTTTTATCTGTCAACTACCACTAGTGCTGAACATATTCAAACTGATCAAACAGAAAATGGCATGGAAGATCACTGGAGAACAATTTACTTTTAAATAATTGACAGTCTAGTTACCCACTTAGAAAAAAGGTTTTCATCAGAAAGCCTTAATTTAGCAATTGGAGTAGACAACTTCCTTAAACTTAATTTTAATGACAGCACATGTTTTATTGAACATTATAAAGTAAGTGAAAAAAACTATAATAATTAAAATGTATTTTCATATTACCTATATTAAATTAAATATTTTAAAACGGAACAAGTGCACTTTACCACCCCATGCAAATTTTTCAATTTTTTTTTTTTTGAACTTATGTAGCTCATCTAGTTAAGAACGATGGTGCAATCAGAATTTGTCGCTCTCACTTAGTTTCGAAGTTATGGCCTTCCAAGGTTTTCAAATTTACGTTTATACGCATGCGCGTAACACAACTATAATGACGCGTGGAGGACTATTTTTGTTATTTTTTTGTACTTACGTATTCTAACCTGTTTAAAACGATGGGGCAATAATAATCTCCCGATTTGCTATGAAGCACCTCCCCAAGTGGGTCGCAGGGTTAAGAAAATTGCATTTTTGTTGCACCGAGTCACCGAGCGGGGTCACTCGCTCGGACAATTAAAAACGAAAATATCCCTCGATTTGCTATGCAACACCTCCCCAAGTGGGTCAAAGGGTTAAGAAAATTGCATTTTTGTTGCACCGAGTCACCGAGCGGGGTCACTCGCTCGCTGCGCTCGCTCGGACAATTAAAAATATTCCTCTCCTGGAAGTAGAAATAGTCAATCTGGTTTAAATAAATTCTCGCATTATACCTATAGTAGGTACCTACCTACCTGATAATAATTAATTATAATAATCATTAAATTATAAATGCGATTTTAGATTATATTATATTATTAAAGAAACTATATTTTAATACACAAATTAAAATGTCATTACGTCAAGTGCTGCGTTCTAGTGAAGTTAACCTCTCTTAGTCCCGTGTTTGTTCACTCGCTTATTTTTTATTTAGTATGGAAGCATATAATTTAATTAAAATTTTCAAAATTTTTAACTGTGAGTTAAGTGATCCTCTCAATTCTATAATTGTCGAGCAGCTCCAGAATTGGCTCCTTATTCCTAAAGAAGGGGACTATTTATGTCCTAGAGGGCATAAATTAAAAATAGTAGCACGACGTCATGTTAAAGATGGATATTCTTGGAGGTAAGTTAGATATACACATATTGAATGATACTATTCATCATAGGAACAAATTCTATAGTAATTAGGTATATATATATATAATATATTCTATTTCTAGATGTCGTGAAAAACACATGGATGTGAATACGAGGTTTCAATAAGGAAAAACACATTTTTCTCAAATTCTCATATGTCAATTGCCAAAATTATTTTGTTAACTTATCTATGGATAAAACAAACCAACCAGACGTTCATTATGGAAGAACTAAGCATAAGTAAACATACAATGGTTGATTGGGCTAATTTTTGTCGTGAGATTACATTTGATCACATGATTTTCAAAAAAACTAAAATCGGAGGTGACTTCATTGAAGTCGAAATTGATGAAAGTAAATTTGGCAAGCGCAAATACCACAGAGGTCATCATGTGGAAGGCCAGTGGGTATTTGGAGGCATTGAACGGGGTACTAATCGATGCTTTATAGTTCCCGTTGAAAAAAGAGATAAGGAAACGTTACTTCAAATTATTAAAGATTGGATTCTACCAAATACTACGATAATTTCTGATTGCTGGAAAGTATGTATTTTAAAAATAATTATGAATACAAAATGATTTCATTAGGTATTATTTTTAGGCATATGATTGTTTGAATGATGAAGGTTATAAGCACTTTAAAGTTAACCACAGCATTAACTTTAAAGATCCAGATACCAATCAGCACACAAACACGATCGAAGGACTATGGCGACATGCGAAATATTCACTGCCCCAATATCATAAAAAAAAACCTTTATAGCTGGATTTCTAAATTCATGTTTTTAAAACAATGTAAGGCTTTAAAAATCGATCCATTCACCGAGTTTTTAAGAATTGCAGGTAGTCTTTACAACCCAATTACGGCCGCATACGTTGATAATGATGATAATGAGGGTAATGACGATAATGAGGATGAATTAAGTGAGAACGATACATATATTTAGATATTCAATTATATAATTTTTACCTATTAATAAGCTAGTTTTATTATTAAAAGTAATTGTGTGTTCTAATATTTTTAAATCCAAAATTAAATGATTGTGCCATAAGTAACAACAACAACCTAGGCTTAAAAATAAGTAATAGGTACTCATTAATAATGTCATTAATATAATAAGTCTCACGAATAAAAAAAAAAATCGCGAAAGACGTGACACGTAGCGTTGTACTCATGCGTAAAAAAACGCAAAATTGCTTACTTCCAAGGGCCATAACTTCGAAACTAAGTGAGAGCGACAAATTCTGATTGCACCATCGTTCTTAACTCGATGAGTTACATAAGTTCCATAAAAAAAAATCGAAAAGTATGCATGGGGTGGTAAAGTGCACTTTAGCCTTTTAAAACTATTAAATAATTTTTAGGAGTTATTGAACATTGATATTGACACTATAAAATGTGAAATGAAGGTAGCGAAAAACTGTATATTAAGATTAAATGAGGAAAATGAAATCAATATTGATGGTCTTAACACATTCGAGACGAATCACGCGCGAGGCGCGTGATGCAACTATGTACAATGGAGACGGAACATTTTCCCTCCTTTTTTCCCCTGGAGACGAGCGGTTTTTACCACTTTTCGTACAATTATTTTGCTTTCGCATTTTAATCAACTTTTACGATTTTTTCAGTATATTATAGTAGAAATGTTGTCGTTTTAAAAAAAATATAATAATTTCCATAACTTAAATACTTCATATTTTTCTTATCGGTCAAAACACGATCAAAAATGACAAAAAAAAAAGTCGACCAATTTTTTTTTTAATATAAAACTTAAAAATAACATTTTTCTTTATTCACAAATTCAAAATAAATAACATAATTTAGTTATTACCAAAAAACTTAAATATAAAAACAAATTTATAAAAAATAATCTGAATACTCATACTAGTTCAGGCTACACGGGTAGTATATTATAAAACAAGTTAAAAAAAATTACTGGAAATGCTTATATAAAATGTCTTAATACTAATAATGATTTTTAATTTACAACCAATAATTATTTATAGTGTGATATTTTTCAAAACAGCCCTTAATACATAACGGTGTATCACACTGTTTGCAATAAAACGAAGTTTCTTTTCTTCCTCTTTTGCCACTTATATATTTTATTTTATCTGCACAAACTTTACAGACTCTTCTGGGGTTTTGTTTTGATGCTGTTGATGGTATACGTGTAATAAAATGTCGTCCTGACAGCCGATTTGTAACCGTATCATTGTAGTTGTCTTGATTATAACCACTTTTTTCTGTCATTTGTAATCCCAAATTAATTATAAATGTCCTTAATGTCATTTTTTTGTGTTGGTTCACTCTGTTCTTCAATATGTAACTATTCACGACTGTTACCATAAATAAATGAAAGAACATTTTTTTCCACCATTTTAAACTTTTTCTCTGAAATGGATAATATGAAACCATTTGATCTCCGTGATCAACACCTGTTTTGTTTATATTGTAGTCAATAATAGCATTAGGTTTAAACTTTAGAAGTTCACCAGTTTTAGATCTAATTAAGACTTGTTTCATATCGGCCGAATGAGCTGTTTATAACATCAACACGTCTCTTGTATCTCTCCATTTGATACATACCAAAGGACCTATTGTTTCGCATATGTCATTTCACCTTTTTGTAATTTTTCCTTTACTACTTCTTTAGGTAATCCTTTACGATTAGACATAACCGTACCTACACCATTAGTATTTTTTTCCCAAAGGGCATTCAGAAGTGCTGGGCTTGTATAAAATCTATCCATGTACACAGTGTGACCTTTATAATAATACTCTTCTAAAAGTCAATCAAACAAAGCAATTATTGAATTATCTTTTTGATTTTTACCAGAATAAATTTCAAATTTTAAAGTATATCCTGTAAGAGGATCTGATAGTATATATAATTTCATACCGTATTTATGTGGTTTATTTTTCATATAAACTCTGAAATGTATACGGCCTCTAAACGGACACATACCTTCATCAATGGTCAAATTTTGACCAGGTTGATATGACTCAACTGTTTTTTTATTTATTAAATCAATATAAGGACGGATTTTAAATAAACTATCATGATTTTCTTTACCTCTTGAAATATAATTTGCATTATTATTCAAATGCAACATTGAAAAAATCGATGAGAAACGATCTCTAGTCATTAGCTTTGAGGCAAATGTGCTATGAATAAATGCATTCTTCGACCAAAAGTCTTTGATATGTGGTTTTGGTATTATAGACATATGAAGAATAATTGAAAAAAATCTATACATTTAGGAAATATTTACCGGTTTCCATTTATGCCAAATAGAATTTTGTTTCAGCATATTTTTTCGTCGAAGAGATCGAATAATTGAATATGCATTCCTATTAGTTTCTTTTTTAATTAATTTAATTAAACTATCTGGAAAAAAAATACTAAAAAACTCTATTTCAGCTGATTTACCAAGTACTTCATCTGAGACACCTGACATTGACGTAAATACGTAAGGTTGGGGTTCAGGATTTACTCTTTCCCATTCAAATATAACAGGTGCTATACTTTCAATCGAACGTCTTTCTACTTCTCTATTTGTCAAAAAAGGTTCATTATTATCACGATTTTGTATACAATTTTCATGTTGAATTTCGTCTATGGTGTCATCAAAACCCCATTCCTCAGCTATATTTTTATAATTACTTTCAACATTTTCTATTGGTACTTCATTCATATTTTGCCTTCTATTATCAGTAATTGGAACAGTTAAATCATTATCAATATTGTCAACCATCTCAACAAGATTTTCAAAAAGATTTGCACATTCATTTTCAAATGCAACCGGTAACAAATTCGTATAAACAGCTTCACACGTGTCCTCGTCAGAACTATTATTATCAACATCATCATCTTCTCTATCAGATCCACTATAATCCATAAATTCATCTAACATATGACTTATGTCTTTGTCGTTAATTTTTTTAGACATTTTTCCCTTTAAAAATAATAAAATATTAAACGTAAATCGTTTACTTTCACGCTGTGTATAAAAATAAAATGTATAAAGCGTCTATTTTATTTTAGAAATATATCGATAACAAGACAATATTATGACGTATAATACGTAATATGCGTGTCTATATAAATAAAATGATATAAATAAAATAGTATTACCATTTAGGAACGAACTCCGTCAGCAAACTTCGTCAAGCCGACACACGACAGTCCAAGAAAATAAAAAATTATTTTGATAAAATTATTAATTGAAACAACTATTATTAACAGCCAATAGGCGCTTCGAATCAAATTCCAGTGACGCTCCACGTGGAGCAAATAATGTATTCTTTTTATATAAATAATCTTTACGATATTACCTATCGATAGATTGTCATATAAAAACAATGGTGTGAGTATATGATTTTATATCGATTTTTAGATTTCGATAGTAGACACAACGTGCAAGACGCGTGATTCGTCTTTTATAAGTAAAATATCGTAACGCGCCAGATACGTGACTCGTCTCAAACGTAACTTTTAGATTATGACGGACCGTCTCGAATGTGTTAAACAAGTTGTTAATCGAGTTGTTTATCCAAATTTATTTAAACTTGTTCAATTAGCGCTCACAATACCAATAAGTTCAGCATCGTGTGAGAGGTCATTTTCGGCCATGCGTAGGATAAAAAATTGGCTGCGCACTTCTATGGAGCAAGTTCGTTTCACTAACTTATCAGTGATTTATATTGAAAGAAGTATATCTAATAAAATTGATAGTAACGAAATATTAAAAGAATTTGTAAAAAATGATCATAAATTACAACT
>NW_021771436.1:5690-8596 GCF_005508785.2 Acyrthosiphon pisum | reverse complement strand
ATAAACAAATAATATATCATTTTTTTTATTAGTATTTGTAATTTAGTAATTTCCTTATTACCTAGTAATTACAAATGTGTATTAGAGATATGTATTCTTCAGATAAATTATAGTAGTGAGAAAAATGTATACGTAGGAAAGGGGTTTAGATAAAAATTTTAAATTTATATTGTATACTTTACAGGTAATATTTGTGGTTGGTGTGTGGGCGGAGCCCCCCCGCGGGCCTGTTTGATTTATATATAGATAGCCCCCCAAGTCAAAAATTGAAATTGCGCCTATGCTAACAACGAAGCCAACATTGAAGGGAATGTAATTACTGTTCCAGAATCTAATTTTCAGCTACTAAAACAATTTGAAGTAATTTTATAAATACTTCACTTTCCCTTTTATAATACCTAGGTTCTTAGTTTAAATTTTTATTACTTTAACATGGCTTATGTATTGGTTTTAGATTGATACTGAAAATTGTGAAAAACCAGTATTCGATGATATTGAAGAAGAGTGTGCTCAATACGTTGCTGGTTATGTTGCAAATCGATATTCAAATAAATATCCCTATTTATCACAAATAAATTGTAATGATACAAATAACTGAACAACCTACATTTCTAATGGGCATTTGACAATACCATCAGAAAATCTTTTTAAAGCTGTTTTGCAAATAGAACATGAATTTAAAATACTACACGGTGAAAGTTTATCAAAATCCCCATATGTTTTTAAAACATTAAGATGAGATGACAAAACCGAAAATTGAGAAACTTAATGCACCTGATGAAGTATTACACTGCCTTATTAGAACACGAACATCAGATTAAATAATTTAAATAAACAATTAATCACAAAACAACAAAAACAATCAGAAAAAACTGAAAAAAATTTAATTTACAAATTAATAATACTTTAATAATTATGTACACCTATATTAACCTATGTACATAATATCATTGATTATACATAGTATAATTATACTATGTATAATCAATGATAATATGTAAATAATAATTAATAAAAATAAAAATTAGTATTAATAAGTATTAATTGTTATGAAAATATAAACTTAAGTCTTATGAATTGTAAATAATATTTAAATACATTGCAATTTGTATTTAGTACTATAGTCTATAATATATTTGTAGTATTGTCTTGTCTATCAAAACTAGCAAACAAAATAGTTAAAAACGAGATAAATTAACAACCAATCAGAAGCGGAGAACTACGCGATGGACGAGGTAAGGGGTGGTATGCGTATCACAAAGTTGTAATCATACCTATTTATTTAGTCATGTTATATACCACTAAAATATTATAGACTATTATAATATAGTATATTAATATTATGTGATTGTAGCCAAAGAACCTTAACATACCTATTATATACGTCATTATAGGTATTATTATTTACTATAGGCTTCAGAACAGCCTGAAATTAATTAATATTATAGTTCAGTTTGTGGGGGCAATGCCCCCACTAATTTTAGGGTGTGGGGGCAGTTGCCCCCATTCGCCCGCGCCAAGTTACGCCTATGCCTGTGAACATTTTGGTCGAAAAAAAATGTATAAGCGCTAGTGTATTTCGGTTTTCTTGAGCAATATTCGAAAATCTTGCTACCCGATCCGCCGTCGTCACAGCGCTAGTATCGCAACGCCAACGTCGCAGCCTCTGTCTATAAATATGCTACGCTAATATGCGCTACAGCGCCATTTGCCGATCAGTCATTGTGCTTTTTTGTTTTGTCTCACAGTTCTTTATTCCAGTTTTTTCACTGTTGTTCCAGTATTTATTTTGCTACCATTCTACAGGTAGTGGATATCTCATTATATTGTCGACATTTTTTTATTCATATTGCGTTCCGACGTCGTAGTAAGACCCACCCGGGCAGGTTGAACTAAAATGAAATTCCACATGAGATCTGAGGGTCAATAGACCTCATCACGGTCACACGATTGAAGTCAATCTAGGCATGCTCACGAGGACAATACGCATGTCCTCGTGATTCGGTTAAGGATTGACTTCAATCGTATGCCCGTGATCATAAAATATTATCATCCATTAAAAACAGGTCAGTGTAATCGTGACTGAAAATCTATAATTAGATAGCGTCATTTTTTGTTTAAGAATAACAATCTATTATCATATAATGATAATATTAAATAGGTATTAATTCCACTTTTGGTACCGTCAAGTCATCGGCTTCAAAAGTTTAAATTACTTTATACAAGTACAATAAACTTTAAAGTTCGATAACTATATATTTTTATTTTAAATCATGAAAATCGAAGAACTTAATGCATTTTTGCAATCATTTCAAGATGATTTTGTATGTGTCATAAACGAAAAAGAATCATGTGTTGATTCAAATACATACATAATCCGAGCTGGTAATATTGAAAATGTTTTGTCAGCCAAAAAATTTATCAAACTGTTTAGTTCAGCATCAAACACCTCATATATATTGAACTTTGAGTTAAAGTAAGTAACATCATACAACCAATAAAGTCAGTGGGTCAATATTTATTTATTACAGATTGTTTAAAAAATATATCAATTATTATTTTTTATAGAGTGTTATTTCACATATATTTCATATGCCATCATTCTTTAAAGAATAAAAATAAGGCAACCATAGATATATTATTAAAAAAAAATAATAAGAACACCAGAAAAAATGATCCATACCTAAAATTATCACCACCACTTAACGCTGTTATAAAAATAGTATGGAATCATAATCACCCAATTATTTCTTGTGATGCTATGAAATATTTAAGAGCGAACAGCGAAGTATGATTTCATTCAATTTAATTTAATACTAAGTTTACATACACTAATTATAACTAGTAAACAAATAAATATATATATTTATATTATGTTAAATATTGACATTTTAAATCGGCTGTTT
>NW_021771436.1:4131-5640 GCF_005508785.2 Acyrthosiphon pisum | reverse complement strand
CAAACTGAACAGTGCTCTGGTTGTGGCGTCTAATAGTCATTCCAATTTAGGGAACGGACGTAAGATCGACAAAACGCGTACCATCGTACCTCAAAAGCTAACAGTGCATTAATCTGAATTTATTCTAGAGATAGTCATTAGCTTAGAGTGTACGGAGGTAAGCCATATAGTTGGTTCATCGCGTATTATCCAATACGGGTGATACTACAAAGTGGCGCCCAACGGGGTTCTTATTCACGGTCGGAGACATTTTTTTTTGTTTTTTGTGCGTGTGCCCTGGTACCTCAACCTTGGCACGTTTAATTTTTTCGAAGTGTTTTCGTACGAGAAGTACGACAGTTTTTCGTGTGGTCTGGGAGAGATTCCCCAGGCTCAACTTTTTGTACAAGTGAAGTACAACAATTGTGTATGTTTCGGGTAGTAAAATCCAGAACAAGTTTAGTGTTTTTTTATTACCTGTTAAAATAAAATAATACTTTTTGTGTGTTTTGGGTGCAGTAAAAACCCAGAACGCAATTTTGTGCGTGTGTATACGAGTGAGTAACACATACGCGTTCGATTTTTGTCTTACGACAAGACAACGTTTGTACCGCGTTAGTACGGTTATTTTGCTTACCGTGCGTCTATACATATACACCAAGGTGAGTAACGTTTTGTAACATACTTATATATTAATATTAGGATTGTAGAGTAGTTTTTATTTAAAAAAAAAAAAAATAATAATAATAAAACAATTTAAATAAGTAGAATTTTAGTTTAATAATTTTCGAAATTTTTATATCAATAACCGCAAAAATATTTCAATTTAAGTTCTAAACAAGTAGATTAAGTTTTTATTTTATATAAAGAAACTATTTAAATAGGATTTTTTTTTTATTTTAATTTTAGTTCAATAAGTATTTCCTTTTTAAAATTTTATTCAATTTTAAATAACCGCAAAAATATTTTACCTTAAGTTTTAAACTATTCAAAAATTAATTATTTAATGTTAAGCATAAATTAATTTAAGTACATTTTATTATGATATGAATGACGAACACCTTATAGCTTTGGGAAAAAAAATTACTAAATTAACCGATATTTATATACAAAAGAAACCAGAACATATTGAATTATGCAAATCTAAACAATTAAAAAGTGTAGGAACCGTAGATAACCTAAGGGCTAGATTATCTAGATACTATAAGGGGATCGTAGAATTAGACGACATCGAAGAAACTTTAAGCGATCAACAAAAACTAAAAATTCAAAAAGATTCAACTGAAGACAGAATTGATATTAAAGAATTACTTACACAGAGCAGTTCAAGTGATTCAAGTCCAGAAACAACTAATAACGCCAGTAATAGACTCAAAACAATTAATAACGACCATCTAAATATATCCAAAAATTTAGAAAATAACGCAAACAAATTTATAAATCAAGCAGATAAATTTTTAAACTCTGGTAGTAATTTATATCATAACGATTTAGTACAAGCCACTAGTAATAGTTATAATAATTTAATAA
>NW_021771436.1:2651-3255 GCF_005508785.2 Acyrthosiphon pisum | reverse complement strand
ACCCAGCAGGTACATCGTATACACCGTCATACCTCTATGGCACATATAGTCCATATGACAATATTATAATAATTTAATATGCATTTTTTATAAATACGGGCTTGGGGGGCGGCCCCTAGCCCCCCCCCCCCCTGATGATAAGGGTGAAACAGAGAAATATCAGTTACAACCTTTTCATTCTAAACAATAATCTATATAATAAAAAAAAGTGGCCATTTCTCAAATAACGCAGTTTCTTGAAAACTACTACTCAGATTTTCTTGAAATTCAACATAGATATTCAGTTTGAGCTCATAAGTATCAGTCTGAAGTCAAAAATGGCCTAGGTATTTTTT
Organism: Acyrthosiphon pisum; assembly: GCF_005508785.2. Taxonomy (NCBI): domain Eukaryota; kingdom Metazoa; phylum Arthropoda; class Insecta; order Hemiptera; family Aphididae; genus Acyrthosiphon; species Acyrthosiphon pisum. The sequence goes on along the minus strand of NW_021771436.1, from coordinate 2,920 downwards.
AACGATCACCAGGGAGTCAGAAGTGTAAATTCATTGGTTTATAAAAGAAAAATAAAGAGTGGCCAATTAAAGGTCAAATTATAATTTATAATTGCCATAGCAACTAAATAACTGTAACAATTCTTTTTTATAGAAAAAATAAATCACCAATCTGTCTTGAAGTTGTAATCAGTGAAAAAATAATTTGAAATATGCCTAAAAGAAAACACAAAAGATAAATAGTAATATTAATCACCAGTTTATTATTAAACCTATAATATCCCGATATA
>NW_021771436.1:0-186 GCF_005508785.2 Acyrthosiphon pisum | reverse complement strand
AAGGGTGATACGGGACTTATGGGACATACTGTATATGCTCAAAAAGAGGAAAACCGGAGATGATCAACTTACATAAAAAAACTCACGTAAAACAGTTATTATTTTATTATTTACTACGTCATTACCAGGCAACAGAAAAGTTAAGATAGATTTTGAACACCATACACCGAATATTAAAAACGAATT
>NW_021771435.1:2722-3398 GCF_005508785.2 Acyrthosiphon pisum | reverse complement strand
GATCGTTCCAGTATACTAAACTATGTTTTTGTAATTTCATAGACAACCCACTACCGGATGGGAATAATCTACTAATAATTTTTAAGTACTTGGGGCAATTCTTGTTTTTTTTTAATTTGTTTTTTTGCCAATAATTAAATGCGCTGATGTTTGAATTAATATAGCTTTATATGTTTGTAAATCGTCATCTGAATAAATAAGGGGATTTTTCAAAAATAATAACTGAATAAGACCAGAGGTAGCTGGATAATCAGTATCATCAATGAGTATAGCGTTATCGATAAATTTTACTTCTTTTTCACCTAAGATGTGTAATCCGTTGGGTAGCTTTTTTGGACCATAGCTTTTATCTAAGTCTGTAGACTGAAACCAATTTTCCATTTCTTGTTGATAGTCATCCTCAAACGAGTGTTTCGACTTTTCGTTCTGGTTTTCGCTGTTCGGTGATAATCAATGTTTATTTGATATTTTAGTTAGAGGTTCGATAATAGGATTGAATGTTTGTGTCATTAATTGCTGTACATTATCTGTACCAGTTTTTAATGCTGTATATATTTACGTTTAATACATTCCTTAGCTTTAACTATATCATCCAATATATTACTTGCCTCCGACATGACTGCATTTGAAATGATAATATTCATTTTATGCAACGTCTTATATAATGACATAAGTA
>NW_021771435.1:2195-2304 GCF_005508785.2 Acyrthosiphon pisum | reverse complement strand
TAACGTTTAGAGTATATGTAAACGTTTGAAATCGTAACCCGTTTTAATCGACGAGTAGGAAATACATTAGATTTGTTTTCCCACAACCCGGAGCTTCATAGTACTAGCG
>NW_021771435.1:871-2095 GCF_005508785.2 Acyrthosiphon pisum | reverse complement strand
CTCGTATCGTGTTTGGGAATAACTCACCATGTCTATACTGAATTGTGCCGGGGGTATCAATGTTATAAATCCGAAGTTTTTTCTCTTGCTCGACAAAGGGCATTTTTTTCGATATAAATACAGATGTATTGTCATTTAAAGCGTCACACGATGTCTCACGTTCGTAAGCGGAACAACAATAAGGATCTGGTCTTATTAACTCCGTTATAAATAATTTACCTGAGGAATTACATTTACCTAGTTATAGGTAAGTAAATGCATAATAATATTATTAATAATTTTCTAAATGTTTGTATGTTTTCAGATTTGCAGGCCCTGGAACTAAATTTAAAAAAAGATTAGCAAGTGGAGATCGTGGTATAAACAGTCTTGACGAGTTGGCTAGAGCTCATGATATTGCGTACGATGAAAGTAATTCGTTAACTGATAGACACAGAGCTGACGAGATATTAGAAAATCAGGATTGGGAAGTGTTTAAATCTAAAAACACAGGTATTAAGGAAAAAGCTGCCGCTTGGTTGGTCACTACAGCTATGAAGGTTAAGCGTAAGATTGGAGCTGGTTGCGGATTCAAAAAAAATGGTATTGACAGCAAAAAATGTAATCAAAAATAATATAACACAATTAGCAAGAACATATCTGTCAGCTGCGAAAAAATCTAAAAAATAAGAAAAATACGAAAACCCCAAGAATTATACCAATACCTAAAAAGGGTGGTGTTTTACCTTTAATACCTATTTTTGCTGGTGTAACGGATAGTACCCGTTTACACACAACAATAAAGTATAATTATATGAACAGATAAATTAGGAATAGTGAGTGGATAAACGACCTCCTTAAACAATTTTGGCAATAGTCAAAATTGCAAATATACGAAATAGAAGGTTAATCATATAGTCAAAATAACCGAGTGATTAATCGCGAGCCATATTATATTTTCTGAGAACACAAAACACGTATCAGTTGACACGATATGGGGATTGCCAAAGCCACGAGTAGATATACGTATATATGTATATGTACGCAACTATAGACCAGGATGTGGTAACTGATAAATATTTAGTAATTCGCAGAAGAGATGACTTTCTGCACAACAACACAGATAACAAATTAGCTGTCAGAACATTATGGCGAATACTCAGATTAGATTACGAATATCGCAAGTGCGTGGGTTGAGTCGATGGTCACACAGACCACATCCGTTAGAGATGTTACGTCCCAACT
>NW_021771435.1:53-821 GCF_005508785.2 Acyrthosiphon pisum | reverse complement strand
AAATTATTAATCATTAATATGTATTTATAAATTATATGTTTCTATAACCTCACATAATATTGCCACAGGTAGAGCATTGTTTGTCTGTTTAAAATTTGACTTGTTGTAATTTGTGTTTATTTTTTTCGTATGTTTAATTTATGAATTGTGGCTATTGTCATTTCTTTTAGAATATTATTTTTTGTACTAACATTTTGAGCTAATTCAATACGTAAGCAATCCGTAGGATATTTTCAATTATCTATCTTTAATTTAATTTGTAATATTATTATTATTTTTGTTATATTTTTACCATATTCTCACATTCTCTCCCTTCAAAAAAAAAAAAAGAGGGAAAACACGCATTAAATAATAAATTATTAAAATAATAGAATTAAAATTAACATTTAAGCATAATTTTATAGTCAACGACGCGAATAAGCTGAGACAGTAATATAGTGTTAAAGTAGATTAGTATTTATGTAATAATAAGACAATTGTATGTAAAAAAAAAAAAAAAAATAATATTATTATTATTATTAAAAAATGAGGGCATTTTTTCCAAAAAACACAGGGGACTGTCGTATATTGTAGACAGTCGTCAAAATATTATTTGATATATATAATAGAGGTGGGAACATTTTTTTATTGTAAACCATTGACATAGGTCAGTGAAGCATATGTGCTGAGACAGCAATAAGATTACTATATAACACCGCCGCACGCGCAGGCACGGGGTCCCGTTGTCGCTGAGTGAATCGGCGAGGACGGAGGTACTGTGGTCGCGCG
>NW_021771434.1:864-3033 GCF_005508785.2 Acyrthosiphon pisum | reverse complement strand
GATCAAATATAATGAAAATATTGGATTATTCAAAGAAAGCATTTTTAGAATTAATAAATAGATGACGAGAAATATAATGTTTAAATTAGTATTCCATATTATTTTACTTTATCGTCTTATATTTAATATTATATACCTAACTATATGATAATTCTAATTATTCTACATTATTAAAATTGAATTTATAGAATTTAAAGAATTTATAAAATTTATTTATTCCTAAAAAAATAAAAAGATTGGATGTTATAAAATAAAAAATGTAGAATTTTTAAAATGTTTGGAAAAAATCAACAGATTAAGAGCCATAGACTTATATAGATTTGAAGTTAAAAGTTTTTTTTTTAAATTATTCCAAATAAAAATATCATTGTTAAGAACGGAGAAATTATGAATATTATTTTAAATGATTAACCAATATTCTGTGTTGTATTAATTATAACAATATTCATGAAAAAAGAAATTGAGTTTGTAATTGGAAAATATTATAAAATATGAAATAGATATGGATTTCAAAATTAATAAAGATATTCTTAAAGAATATAAAGATTATCATCCCTCGGATAGAACTATACCATACGATTTTTTGAATATCCACATTCCGCAAGTATAATAATCTTAATAATGTTTACTACTTAACATATTATACAGATACTCGTTTATAGAGTAGATAATATATTGTGTAACACTCCAGTACGCCTTTATCTTTTCAGTTTTATAGGAAAGTGGCAATAATTCGAAATCGTTATTAGTTGAATTATATTCCAAAGATTCCATTCGGTTAATTACACTTACATTCCTATGGACATTCAAAAACCAACATATATATTTAATGTTTACTGTTAGATTTTTAATGTTTGATGTTTAACGCTCCGATACTCATCGGATATAATATTACTATATTATAAAAATATAATAGGTATTACTTTTATATTTGAAGATATTGTTCGATTTCCATTCATAATAATACATACAAACATTTTAATGCTTTTCAATATATATTATATGATAATACATACGACGATTGTTCAAAAAAAATGTATTTTATTTTCAAGACATTCAATATATGTTTTTAACAAATATATTTTTGCGTAGAATTTTATATGTTTTCAACCAAGTTATCAAAGATATTCACATGAAAAAAAAAACGGAAATATATTATTTTGAAACAATACAGTTTGAATGTAAACCGATGAAACGTCCAAAACCATTATAAAAAACCGTGGTAAAAGGTGCACGCATCGCCTGCATTTACGGTTTAATTTTAAGCTCACTCAGACGAAATAATTATTATAACCACCCTCTACAATGATATGATACACGTATAATTTTATTTACTCGGGCCTTCAAAAGATAAAAACTTTTGAACCTTGGTCCGGCTACGGGATTTGAATATCCCATTATTACGGGGTTCGCACATCAAAACATCAAATCTGGTAGTGATTTCACTAGAAACGCGGTCCTGCATGATATATTGTTACAAAAACGTTTTTCAGAGATAACAATAATATTACAGCTACAGCCGATAACAGAAACCGGAGGATTGAAATTTCATTAGTTACACCCACGAAAATTCGGGTTTAAATGTACCTCATCATTGCAGTGAACTATTTTCACAATATGTTTCGTTCGTTTGAGAGTAAAATATTATAGTTGCAACTTGCAATCGAAACAATGTTGTGCTTTGTGACGTTTGTTACAAGATCAGTATAGTTATAACTTCGCTAAATAAGTTTACACGTGTGGTCATAGAATGCCGTCTTTATATTATTGATACAATACATATTTCGTTTTATTTTTTCAAATTATCATTCTCACTTCTCAGTATATTATTACCTAAATATTATTCTAAAAAAAAGAAACGATTTCAATATATTACGAACACTTTATAATGTATTTGAATCGTATTCAACAACGTATGCTCATTATATATCTTTGATTTTGTTAAAATGGAGAATATTTTTTTTTTATTAATTTCATAAGACTTAGGTAGGTATACATAAGTCACTACAGAGATTACAATTTTAATACGTAATTTTAATTTTAATTTTATTACTATTTTGATAATAACAATCATAAATATTACCTCTAAGCCAAATCGTCAACAAACGTAATTTTGTTTAATATATATAGGTATTGCTTATGCTTACTATTGATAATTAAGAATATTTA
>NW_021771434.1:286-764 GCF_005508785.2 Acyrthosiphon pisum | reverse complement strand
GATCTATTAATTTGTAGTGTCGACGACGACTTAGACACTAATTAATTCAGTTCATAACATATGCCTAGAAAAATATTAGATACCTTTACATTGTTAAATTAAAAAGGTAACACTAAATTACGTTTGTATCAGTAATAGTTTTAGCGTTATCCGTTGAAATTTAATGTAATGAAGACATCCAAAAAGTCGCATAATTAAGGTACATTTCCCCAGCCCCCCAATTTTGAATTTTGAATTTTTTTTTTCACCATTCGTTTTAGCCGGTTTGTATTGGTTTGTAATCTAATTTTTTTCGTTTGTAAAGATTTAGTTTTTTTTTTTTAAATCAACATTTTCTTGAGGGGGGGGGGCTGGGGCAATGCCCAAATTTTGAATTTTGAATTTTTTTTTTTTCACCATTCGTTTGTAGACGGTTTGTATTGATTTGTAATCTATTTTTTTCGTTTTGTAGAGATTTAGTTTTTTTTTTAAGTCAAAA
>NW_021771434.1:0-223 GCF_005508785.2 Acyrthosiphon pisum | reverse complement strand
ACCATTCGTTTGTAGCCGGTTTGTATTGGTTTGTAATCCAATTTTTATCGTTTGTAGAGATTTATAAAATTTATAAAAAAAAACTGTGACTAAGGATTTTTAATATTTTTCATCTGCTTTTGTAACAATATATTAGGAGCCTTTTATTAAATTTTCAAGCTTTTTTAATCAACAAATAAAATTTTATTGATATTTTTAGAAAAAAATTTAAAAAAAAATGAAA
>NW_021771433.1:0-4030 GCF_005508785.2 Acyrthosiphon pisum | reverse complement strand
TGCTAAACATATGTATATGTACATTCATGCATATTGAGTATCATTCTACAATTAGAATTAATGTTAAATAGCCACACATTATACATTATTGTTTAAATAGAATGACAACAGTAAACTAAAAACATTTATAACCTTTATTAAAATAATTAATATACAAACGAAAAATAATTCTTAAAAACAACTTAGTTATTCCAAACGAAAATTTAACCTCCTAGATTTTGTACTCATCTCATCAATGACTTCATCAGTATTTATTTTAATGTCTCGATGAATGTTCATCAGAGCTAAGCCGTTTAATCTTGCTTGTCCAATAGAATTCCTTATATAAGTCTTTAAACGCTTTAATGTGGAAAATGATCGTTCACCAGTTGCGGTAGTGACTGGTAGGGTTATTAAAATTTTTAATAATTAGTGTATGTGTGGAAATATCACATGGTCACATTTTTATAAATCGATCATGTAACTGTGATAAAAAATTATCCAAGAATGGTACATATATTTTCAATCTATAAAAATCTTCAGCTGTTTTATTTGTTGAAGTAACTAATTCATCTAAGAGTTTTTTTTGTTGATTGTTTTCAGGTGATTCAATATTTTATAACATAAAACAATAATAATTACATTGATTATTTATTTAATATAAATGCAAACATTAAACTTAACTATTATAATTAAATTACATAATATAAAATTAAACTACATAATCGTATAATACTTTATAAACTTATTTTTTTCATAATATTATTTACATTCTTAATATTTCAATACCAACTTACCTTCTGATCAGCTTTAGGTTTCTTTGACAAAAATGACATAATCGATCCATCACGTTTTGCTATCATAAATAAAAGAACGTAAAATTGTTAAATGTCAAATACTTAAAAAATACAATAAATAAAAATGTTTGTAAGTATGTTGTATGTAGGTATAGTGTATACTATCACTGCAATTGGTATTATCACAAAGTAACAATAATAGAGTATTAGCTATTCATAGAATATCACAATTATATTATGATCTACTGAGAGATAAGAACTGGTCATTAAAGTAGCTGATAATTTATATCTGATTAGTGATTGGTAACCACTGATTTACCCATAGACCTTATATTTTTAGTATACGTGATTAGCATGATCCATCATTCTATCTTCTATCATACCATAAACATAATTAATTATTAATTATTACTTAGAGGATTTATTGCTCATGAACATGAATACATAATCACTGATCTATAATCAGTATAATCCGTATAGTGAATGTTTATAATAGCCAATGGGAAATAATTTGTAAGCAATAACTTATTACTGATAATTTTAAAAGTAATATCCATATCCATATATAAATGTTTGTATACGTCTATGGTAATATCTAATAAGTTCAAGTTAACAAAAAAAATCCAATGGGGGGATATAACCCCTAACCTCCCCCCCTTGGGCACGCCACTGGCATCATATCACGGTTAGGTCATGCAATGATGGTACGAATGGCAATATTTTGACAGAGTAATATTACATCGATGTTAGGCTTATTTTAAAATTTAAAATTTATAAGTGATTTTATCAAATGTTTGTCTTGTACTCAATATAATATGCTTTATTTAAAGTTTAAAAAGTAATACAACAAGTGCTGGCTTAAAAACCAGGTAATGTCAATATATTTTAAACAGAAAAACATAGTAACTAAATAATTGTATAAAAAATAAATACGCATTAAATAAATTACTAACTAACAGCAACAGACGACACAACAGAGTACCAGCATGGAGAAGAAACCTTACCCATGTGATGTGTGTGACAAGTCATTCGGCAAAAGTAGCAATTTAACGAGACATCGACGAATGCATACTGGCGAGAAACCGTACACATGTGATGTATGCGACAAGTCATTCTCTGTGAGTAGCACTTTGACGGAACATCGACGCACGCACACTGGTGAAAAACCGTACGCATGTGACGTATGCGAAATGTCTTTCTCTCAAAGTGAAAATTGACGGCACATCGACGCACGCACACTGGCGAAAAACCGTACACATGTGATGTATGTGACAAGTCATTCGGCAAAAGTAGCAATTTAACGAGACATCGACGAATGCATACTGGCGAGAAACCGTACACATGTGATGTATGCGACAAGTCATTCTCTGTGAGTAGCACTTTGACGGCACATCGACGCACGCACACTGGTGAAAAACCGTACGCATGTGACGTATGCGAAATGTCTTTCTCTCAAAGTGGAAAATTGACGGCACATCGACGCACGCACACTGGCGAAAAACCGTACACATGTGATGTATGCGACAAGTCATTCTCTGTGAGTAGCACTTTGACGGCACATCGACGAACGCACACTGGTGAAAAACCATACGAATGTGATGTATGCGACAAGTCATTCTCTGTAAGTAGCAGTTTGATGACACATCATCGAACGCACACTGGCGAAAAACTGTACGCATGCGACGTATGTGAAATGTCTTTCTCTCAAAGCGGCCAATTGACAGCACATCGACGCACACACACTGGCGAAAAACCGTACACATGTGATGTATGCGACATGTCTTTCTCTCAAAGCGGCCAATTGACAGCACATCGACGCACGCACACTGGTGAAAAATCGTATGCATGTGATGTATGCGACAAGTCATTCTCTGTAAGTAACAATTTGACGAGACATCGACGCACACACACTGGCGAAAAACCGTACGCATGTGATGTATGCGACAAGTCTTTCTCTGTGAGTAGCAGTTTGACGGCACATCGACGATCGCACACTGGCGAAAAACCGTACGCATGCGATGTATGCGACAAGTATTTCACTCAAAGTGGCCAATTGAAGACACATCGACGAACGCACACCGGCGAAAAACTGTACTCATGTGATGTATTTGCAACAAGTCGTTCTCTGTAAGTAGCAGTTTGACGGTTCACAAGCGGACACACATGAAACACTTATCTGATTGATCAAAGGTCCAAAGGACATATTTAAATATGATAAATCATGTTAACATATTATTATGATAGCACTGTTAAAGTGTTAATTTTGTCTTGTATTTTTTTCTTTAAACTAATTTACTAATTTGTCATAGCTTAAATAAATACAACATTTAGTATGGTTTTCAATGTATTAAAAAATAAAAGTGGTTTTTATTGTTCCATTTAAAATAATATTGTTAAGTTAAAAATATTTGATAGCCTATTACGCTGAGGAACTTTATATGAACGAGGAACTAGCCAATGTGCTTAAACAATAAATTTTGTTTAATTATTATTGTTTCAAATGTTATCATTAATCATAATATATTCGTGCTCGTTAATATTAATGTGAATTAACAATATTATGTTGACATTTTTTAAAAATATATATTTTCGGCACGCTACATGGCCCAATTCAAAAGAATATCATGAAGGTAAAGAATTATATTTCAACGAGCCGGGTCTATATTTTCTGATAATGAGTTTCAAATTAAAATCTGTAAAAAAATTTCAAATGCATGTATACAAAGAACTTTTACCAAGTATTCGTAAATTATTGCAAATAAAATACCAAAACGAAATATTCAAATTAAAATCTCAAAATAATAATATAATATTATAAAATACATTAGCTCCTACACGCTTAGAATCCACGGTTGAAGAAACAAATATTAAATTGGCTGACATAAATAATAAAGTCGGTAAAGTTTTACCTGATCGAAATGTTGATCCAGTTGATAAGGAATTAAATCATTATTATATTTTATTTAAAAGTAAAAATTCTTCAAACGAATACTTGTTTGTAAGAGGACAGGAAAAATATGTATAAAAACTAGAAAAAAATTATATAAGACAGAATTTGACATAATTATGAATTCAAAGAAAAATTCTAACCCCATAGATTTACTTAAGAGACTTAAAGATTTTATCAAAAGAAATTGTGCTGATATTATAGATAATTTCAAATGTTTAGATTCCTACAGTACATTATCTTATACCTACTGAAAAACACAGAAAAATTTTTAATTTAGAAAGAGAAAACACTAAAATAATTTTTC
>NW_021771432.1:0-4245 GCF_005508785.2 Acyrthosiphon pisum | reverse complement strand
AATATATATATATAAATATATATCAAATAAAAAACCCATCAGTATTGTACCTACAGTCAAGAAGTCAACATCCAAAACCAAACTCACGAAAAATAATTTAAATTTTCTTCGTTCATTGCAATGATGGATGATTCATATTTAGACGTAGCAGCTGGCTATGTCGACGAGTGTAAAATAACACAAAAGAATTATCATTCGTTCACTCCATATTCAAACATGTCTTTTTCTAATAACGATGAAATTAGGATAAGTGTTTTAAATATGGATTCTTACACTTTTCCGTGCGAGAGTTATCTGTACATCGAGGGAAAAGTAAATAAACCTAGCGATGTTGTCGGAGACGTTTGTTTTTCGAATAATGGATTGGCGTTTTTATTCTCCGAAATGCGATACGAGATAAACGGCGTAGAAGTACAGAAAATAAAATCACCAGGAATTTCGTCTTGTTTGAAAGGTTACTGTTCATATACTCCAAACGACTTGAACACCCTGGAGAATGCGGCTTGGGGGTCGATTAGTAGCGATAATAATAAAAATTTCGTGACCAACAATGTGTTTACCGGCTGCGTTCCACTGAAACACCTATTTGGATTTTTTGAAGATTACAAAAAAATATTACTTAATTGTAATCAGCAATTGATTTTGAATCGATCGTCGACCGATTTTGATACATTACACGTTACTAATGACGCCGAGAAAAATAAAAAAATTACAGTCGAACTGACTAAGATATTATGGAAGGTGCCTATTATCAAAGTCAGTGATAAAGAAAAGTTAAGACTGTTAAAAATATTGGATTCTCGTAAAACGTTATCGTGCGCGTTCAGAACCTGGGATCTCTGCGAATATCCAGTGCTCCCTAAAAATACTTCACATTCGTGGACGGTAAAGTCTAGCAATTTACTCGAAAAACCTAGATTTGTATTGATCGGATTTCAATCAGATCGAAAAAATAATATAACCCGCGATGCCGGGCTATTCGACCACTGTAGATTGAAAAATCTTAAGGTATACTTAAATTCTGAAGCGTATCCGTACGAAGATTTCCGAGCAGACTTCCAAAACAAACAAACTTCGATACTGTATAAAGCTTACACAGATTTTCAAAAATCGTACTACGAAAGAGACTACTGTGAGCCGTTACTGTCAAAAAATATTTATCAAAACCATGTGCCAATCGCCGTTGTCGACCTATCGCATCAAAACGACAATGTGAAGTCGTCAACCGTCGACCTACGTGTTGAATTTGAGACGGATATTGCCATACCTGAAAAAACTGCAGCTTATTGTCTCATATTACACGACCAAATTATAACTTATAATCCATTTAATGGTGATGTAAGAAAATTGTAAATAGTTTGTAAAATAAAAATACGTTTTTTTAAAAATATCATGTTTTTTCTTTTTATTATAAATTATTGACAACAACAACAACAATAATCACATAATAATAAAATTTATATTTTAATACAAAAATAATAAAATGCCATTTTACAATAAAATATTACAATCACGATTTGATACAAAAATAATAAAATGTCATATTACATTATTATTTTTTAAAATATAAAAACAACATGATAAAAATATTATAGATGAAAACTTAATCTGCGAGTTACTTTTGCCCTTTTTCGTTCTACGCGCGTCAGCCTGTTGACTTCAGACTAAAAAAAAAAAATTTTTTTCTTTAGTATAAAATAATATGTAAAAATAAAATCGTATTACCTCAGTTTTGGTCGAAGAAGATAACCATCCCCTTGCCAATTGTTTGACTGCTTTCATCTTCAAATCTGCTATTAAACAAAGACCAGTGAACTGAAGTTGTCCTTTCAATTCTTGGACATCGATGCGGGTCAAATAATCTTCAACTTCGCTTATTTTTGTATCTTTGGGTAACGGCATTTCCTTTCCAAGATACATTGAAATCTCACAGGCCTGAAGTAATGCAGTAGACCGTGTGTACATAGTTTTCACCTGAATAACTTCTTCAATGGCATCACTTAAATGCAAGAACCTTGAAACATTCTCTTCTGTTAATTGCACAGTTTGATCCTTTTCCAAACACTTTATTGAGAGAACGTTGTCACCGTTGAATTCTTCTATTGAGACCAATTTAAACTCATCCAACAGTAAATGAGATGGAAGTAAAAAATTTATGTTTTTAATACCTATATTTAGAGATTTATAGAATTCAACACTCATTTTAACATACTGCGTATTATTTGAAACGCATATTACGCAATTTAACAAAAAATCAGGATCTAGTCCTATATTTATGAAAATATTGTTATCAACAAAGAATGTAGTACAATCGATCAGACTATTAGCCATTTTTAGACTATTTCGGACACACGCACACACGACTTGTTTGACGGAAGGCTCACGACTGTCTTGTGGTGTGTTACCGGTCACTCGTCCTACTGAGGATATTTAGGCGGTACCGCCCTTTTCACGGGCGGGAGTAAAAACATATGATATAGTTTTACTGAGGGGGGAGGATTTTTAGGTGGTACCGCCCTTTTCATGGGCGGGAGTAAAAACATATGATATAGAGAAAAAAGATTTTATTTTTTAAATATTATATATATCAAAACAAATATTGAGAAAAACAACTGTTTTCGTCTTCTATCTTGTTGGCTTCCCTGAATCATATGTCTCGAAAAAATCCTAAAAAAATGTATACAATTATATTAATTGTAATGATTAAAAACTTTATTTACTTTTAAATTGTTTGTTTCGTCTCTGTTTGGTCCATCGTATTCATCGTTCACCTGAAAATAGTGTACGTAGTATAGTCTCGTAATTTATATTTTATTATTTATAAAATTACCGTCTTCTTTGGCTGTTTGCATGGTCGAGACAATTGAGTAAACGGAGGAGAGAAGAAATCTTCCGGACCGTAATTTTCTTCGACTCCCTAATTGAAAATATATTTTAGTATAATTAAATAAATAAAAATAATTCATTCATACTTTTAATGATTTATTGAGTTTCTCCATCCAACTGCCTGCTAGTTGCTCAGTTGCGAGCAGTTTTATCTGATTTATGAAACTATATTTGTTCTTCGGTACATGTTTAGATATTAATTCAATTTGAATTCCTTTGATTATTGTTACAAATTCTTCGAGTGTCGCTTCTTTTTCAATTTTATAATAATTTTTAAAATATTCCGTTATCTGATCAAGTTGTAATAGAATCATTGGTCGCACGATCATCGTTTTTCCGGTTACGGTTTCGAAAATAGTCCACTCCATGTTTTGAATTGCCATTAGTTCTTTCGGACTTAATAAAATTCTACATCCTTGTTCAACTTTTGATTCTATCACTAACATACACTCTCCTCTGTATATCATCGACGTAAGCAAAACAAATTCATTCTCGAGAAAAATAAATCTTCTGTATTTCACTGTAGTATCCAGTATATGTGATAGAATATGACCCATCAATGAATATAAACGTTTCAAAAAGTCCACGGAAATGTTTACAAAACGCGACGGAGTAATTATACGTACACAAACATTGAACTCCTGTGTAGGATCGATGCCGACTTGTAAAAACTTACGATTTACAAAATCGATTGTGTAGTTTGTACAGTCGATGAGTTCACCCGGTGATGCAGGCGCAATATATTTGTATACCCGTTCACTTGCCATTTTTATTCACTGCGTTACAACTTGTCAATACGAAAAGAAAACTACGACTGAATATCACGTATGACGTGGGGTCTGCCGAGGTCTGCCGAGGTCTGCGCAGTTGGAGGGGGGTGACGTAATGTGCGCGCGCCTGTTTGCATTATCATACACAAATATTTTTAAATAATTACTTTTCGACGATTATTAATAGATTATGATAACGACAATATGATAACGTAGGCTAGAGTTGTGCGACGGTCTACCTGGGCAGGTAAAATAATATGGTATATTTTCCTGGTTAATAACAGCATAAATAGTGCAAGTTATAATCATAAAGTATATGCGACGGTGTGGCGCACTGGTGCGGTTATCACTCACCGACCCGAAGGATTCGAGTTCGAATCCCGATCCGGGGAAAAAATTTTTTGCGGCGGCCATAATCTGCCTGTCGAGGGTGTGCGGTGTATGGCCGGGTGGCGGGTGGTGTATGGCCGGGTGGCGGTGATGTATGGACGGGTGGTGTGTGGCGGGTGGTGTGTGGCGGTGGTGTGTGGCGGGTGGCGTGTGGCGTTTCGCCTCTATGGACCCACTTACTACTGATGGTATTAAATTT
>NW_021771431.1:4796-5223 GCF_005508785.2 Acyrthosiphon pisum | reverse complement strand
ATTTTACTAAAATTTTGAATATAGATTGATATTAATTTAGTCGACATTCATACTTATACCTAATTTAGGTAAGGACCTTTTATCTGACTTAATTTCAGATTTCCAATATTATTATATTGTAATCAAATACGAAATACCGCATGTTTACAGTATTACCGGTACCTAATTAAGTATAAATATAGCTTTAAAAGAAATTATTTAGCTCTTGTAAATTAAACTTATAACAATTATTGCAATTTAAAATATTATTTACTAAACTTTAGATGACAGTAGTTATTATTTAATAAACTACCGAACCAAAATTGATTATTTAGCTACCAACATTTTGAGAAAAAAAAATGACTAAATAGATGAAAACTTCACTGAATATTTATTATTAAGAGGACGTCGCACCCGCATGTGTTGTCTCCGTCTTACACACGTACGT
>NW_021771431.1:3337-4746 GCF_005508785.2 Acyrthosiphon pisum | reverse complement strand
CAAAAATTTGCTAAAATATATGCTAAATTATGCGCGACGTCGATAAAGTCGATAAACGTCGATAAATGGTAAATCAAGTAGGTACGTCAAATGTCGTAATCAATATTTACGACGTCGATAAAGTCGATAGATGGTCAATTTTAACATTTCTGGAAATTTAATAAGTACCTACATTTATAAAATATGTACTTATTAATAAAATATTTAGAAATATGTATTTACAACCAAATATGTGAAAATATGTAACATAAAAAATTGTCATTTTATTCAGGGTGTTATGAAACGTGCTTATTTTTAATCAGTACAAAGATATCTGCATTCAATAAAAATATGTATTTACATAAAAATCCGCGCCCTACTGATAATATACTGCTCCGAATCAGAATTTTTATTCCGGGAAACGGAAATGTTTAGTTACATTTTGAAGTTTGGACACCATATTATACCGAATATTAAATAACGAATTGAAAAAAGTTTGAGTCAAATAGAATTGGTACATTTAACGGACAACGAAGTGCACGGGATCAGCTACTCATTTTATATTTTTAAATGATCATATATGGTGACGTGGGGGCATCTCCACAACGGGTTACTTTTCAAGTAATGTCAGGTTGGGGCTACAGTCCACCCAACATTTCAGCCCTAAATGCGCCACCGTCGCGGTATCGAATAACGATGTACTGTTGCCCAGACAGCATTTTGTAATGACAATATTATAATAGTATTATAATGGCGTTAAACTAATATTATTCGTGATTATAATGTTATAACAATATTATTAAACATAAAATTGTTATCTGGGTGTATTCTTACGAATTACGACAGTTCATCTTCATTATACAAATATGCAAGCCTGGGCAAGTTAATGATAATTTTTAACTGAGTTGAGTTAAGTTAATGTAAAATATTTTAACTCAGTTAATAGTTAAAAGTTATATGAACATTTTCAATTAACTTATTAACTTAAGTTAAGTTATTATTATTATTTTTATAATATCTTTATAAATACCCAGTAATATGGTTTAAATAATAAAAATCATAAATATTATTGAACACAGTAAATAGCCAATAGCTTTTCTATACATGGGTACTGAATTAATAGAATTATGAAGTAGGTACGAAAAAAATACAAAATTGAAAATGCCAAAACAAATACAACCTTTTGATTTATTAATATACTAATACAGATAAGTACTATACATTTTTTTTTTTTAAATTATTCAATAAAAATAACATGGTATTTAAGAATGTACTTAATTTTAAACTGTGAATACTTTTTCAGGGTACTAAAAGTCTAAAACTGTTAGAGAATATAGCCAACTTTATACTTCAGTATAATATTTATATTTATAAATATTTATTTAAGAAATTGATTTAACTATATTTGTAATTCCCTATTCTAGTAAATG
>NW_021771431.1:2153-3237 GCF_005508785.2 Acyrthosiphon pisum | reverse complement strand
AAACTATTAATATATTATTAAACCCAATACAGTGTATTTATTTTAAAACATTCACCTGAAACACAGATATGTATATAATATATCTAAATATTATCCAATGAAAATGTCTCTATCCTATACGTTTATATATGAATACAATAATATTTTTCAAAATATTTAAGCACGCAATTATACCAACAGCAATATCAACTTAATTTTTTTAAATAGTACAGACTATATTTTTTAATAAATTGTGGTAAAGATTTTTTTTCTGAAAATATTGATTGTCAAATATTTCAATATTTTGGTTCGCTAGCTTATGAACCGATAAATACTTTCCTCTAAAGTTTAGTTAATGCATTAATAATTTAAATTATAATTAATTGAATACAGTTAATTTTAAGCAAATTTTTTTTAATAGTATCATAATTACGTAAACTTTTAAATAGGTACATTATTTAGCGTATTTTAAATAATTTAATTTTTACCTGGATGTAAAACAATAAACTGTCTAGCTGTTTCGGCAAGACATTTATTGGTCAAACACTCGAACCATAGATACAAAAAAATTAGCTTGACACGCTCTTCGATTGAAAACGTTATACATTATTAATTATTAATTTAAGAAACAACCGCATAATAAAATATCCTATTTAACTAAAAATTTGAATACATAGGTCGATATTAATTTAGTCGACATACGTATACCTAATTCAGGTAAGTACCTCTTATCTGACTTAATTAGAGATTTCCAATATTATTATTGTGATCAAATATGAAATACCACGTGTCCGCAGTATTATCGGTACCTAATTAAGTATTGAAATGTATAGTACCCAAGGAAAGTAACTGTAACCAATTACCTAATTATAATTATAATAATTATTACAATTATAGTACTTACCGCTACTACTTATTTTATGATTGTATAATATGTAAAATAAATTATTTTGTAAGCATTTATCCTCAAAATGAATATCTTATTTATTTGGTGTGTGTGCGTGTGATCGATTTTTTAAAATGTATAAAAATATATGAAATTTCCAGGGCTTGAAACCGTTTTCAAAACCGATTTCAGAAACCGTTATAAACCGTTTTAAAACCG
>NW_021771431.1:0-83 GCF_005508785.2 Acyrthosiphon pisum | reverse complement strand
GTTTAGTTAAAGAATTAGAGGCTATTTAAAATAGATTTCTAAAGTTTTCTCTTAAACTGTCAAATATATAGACAACCCAAGTT
>NW_021771430.1:0-10409 GCF_005508785.2 Acyrthosiphon pisum | reverse complement strand
GAACACGTTGAAAAATTGTTAAAAACCGATGACGATACTTTAAAATCTGACATTAAATTAATTTGTAAAAATACCAATGTTCCAATTTGTCCATCACAAGATCCAGCCCTATGGGAAATAAATTCTGATATGATTGATTATTTTATTCGTAACCTAGTTGTATCAAATCCTAAAATAATTAATTTTGATAATACTATTCGTCAATGTGGTGAATTTAATAGGAAGTTACCGCGTGATATTATCAAAAGGAAACTTTTGAATGGTGAAATCAAAGATAGACAACGGTTACTATACTCAACTTCAAAAAATGCATTTTTTTGTTTTTACTCCATTCTATTTTCTAATATTAAAACACAGTTTAGTTACACCGATTCAGGATTTAACTGATTGGAAAAAGTTGATCAACGCGAAAAGAGTTTGATGCATAATGAATCTATTAGCATATATGGTTCTCAAGACGTAAAATAACTACAGGTATAGATGTTGAGTTAAAAATTGAACTTGAAAAAAGAGAACTTTGATTCCATACTTACTGTTGTTATTTTTTTTTATGATGGGTACAGGTTTGTAAAGGACGGCATATTCGTTAACCCGGCACTGCATACTTGCTATGTCTTATATATTATATTATAAGACAGAGACCACATGCGCGTGTAGCGTCCTATATCTTAATCGTTTAGGTACAGTATTGTATAAAGTGAGATAATAATATTGATATTATAGGCTATAGCAATGCTATAGAATTTTATATTATTTGTACTGTCATTCAAGAGGAAGTTACACCGGCCAGCGACATTTGTTGTCTCAGTCTTACAGTGCGTAGTATAGTAATTTGTACCCCCAACCATAGATATATACAACAACTAGATAGCCGTCTTTATACTACAGTTGTGACTAGAGTGAGGATGTTGATGACTTTTGCATTTTTTTTCCTTTTATTCTGTGCAATGCTATTCTATCGAAAAATTTGTTTCGTGCTCCCTTGATGCAGAATATTCTAATTTTATTTTGCATTTTTTTTGTTTTTTAACGTCATTTTTCAACATTTTTAAGTCATTTTTTTCATCTTTTAGGGCATTTTTTGTACTTTTTATACAATGTGGGCCATTTTTCACAAATTATAGATTTTAGGGCAAATGTTATATTTTTAATATAATTTTTTTAATTTATATTTTACTTTTAAATTTATTTTTATATTTAAATTTATTTATAAATTATTTAAATGCTTCTACTATTACACCCATCATTATACCCATATCTCTAATAAAAATTATTATTTATAAATAAGTTTTTTCACTTACTTAATTAGTATTTTAGATAATTTTTAAGGTCATTTTTTGAAGTTTTTAGGGCATTTTTGTGTGTTTTTTAGGTCATCAACATCCTAACTCTAGTTGTGACCAATGTTGAAATCGGCCGCCATTTATAAAGCAGGCAATGTTTACATTGATTTATGTACATATATATTTATCTATACATATTACATATATACTGTGATAATATTATTTTGTAAACATTGCCTGCTTTGTAAATGGTGGCCGACTTCGATGACAAGAAGGAGACGGCTATCTAGTTGTTGTATATATAAAATTATGATATATCTATGTGCCCAGCAGAACTAGGGCACTATAGATACAGACATACAGTTTTGCGACTAATAATGTTATGTGAATTTGAATTTCTCCCCCTTTATTTTATCATTTTATCATTAATAAATGAGTCGCAAGATGGTGGCATAGCATACTCATTCTATGTAGAGCCTTAGGAGAACCAGTGTTGAGCCCAGTAACAAAAATAATACCTATATACGATAAAGATAATTTCGTCAACAATTATCTAGATTCAGATTCAGATGATCATTTTTACTTTATCTAGATACAGATAAAGATACATATTTTTTTTATCTAGATACCATAATAGATATTTTACGTATCGGATATTATTGATTACAAGGTAGGTATACAAAATGTTATGTTCCGAGCTATTTATGTTCGATTTACCCTCCGGACACCGCCTCACCATACAAAAATCAAGATAATATTATTATAACGTGGAGCTGTGAACATCTAGCGGGACAGTGCCGAATTCCGAAGACTATACCATAATTTATAATATTATACTATATTATAATATGCCTCATAATATAATATTTCACGAAGTTACGAGTTTACGAGCTCACGAAATAATGTGCGCCGCTGGACGAGGGGTTTACACTTTCACGTAATAACAATATTATTTAGCTTTATATAAATAGACAAGAACGATATTATTTCATTGAAACCATTTCTAGTAATCAACATTACACGAGAAACGTAATAATAAATAACAATGAACAAACACATTCGTGTCAGCAATAATGTCCCGAGATACTATACCTATAAAGTATGTGGCTATATCACTACAATTAGGGTCGGGCCATGAATATATTCACGTTTATTTTCAGGAATAGTGTAATAATATTTTGTTTGATCAATAATAAGATAACGTTTAAAATTTAAAGTATCAAATTACCAACAAATCAATCGAAACTAAAAATTATTTATATTTATCTAGATAGGCATACAGTTTATCTTAGATGACAATCAGATACCTAATATTTTATTTATCTAGATGAGATAAAGATGCTGTAGTTTTATCTAGATAAATTAGATAATGTATCTAGATACTGCTCAACACTGAGCAGAACACCTTTTGCTCCGTTGGTATAAAAATTAGAATGAATTGACCTATTATAATATTTTAACGTAAGATTACCCTAATATTGTCTAGGTAATGTTTTACGCTTTTTAGTGTATTAATATACTTAAAATACTCATAATTCGCTTTAAAATTAAAGTATAATAAAATGCCGATGAGATTTCCTGGATAACATAATCTTACCTTTAAATTTTATAATAGGTCAGATCACTATAGAATTTTTAAACTAACGGGAGCTAAACATGTTCTGCTGAGCGTACAATTTGCTATGTTACGCACTTCTAAGACGGAGACAACAAATGTCCGCGATGTAACTCCTCTTATTCTGTCGACATTTCGTATTTTTTAATATTTTGGCTGTCGACATTCTAGCCTGTCGAATGTCGATATTTTTACCGTCGACATTGTAATATTTAACCTGTCGACGTTTCGTGTCACATCCGTTTTATAAATATCCAAATAATATATCCATATAAAACACATATTTTATATATTCATTATATTATTATAATTATAAATTAATATATTGTTTTTTTTTTTTTTTAATGAGAAGATCACGAATGCGGAGTCAATGAAGAACAAATATTTTTTGGATATAATATAAGAAATATCAAACCATATTTTACTATACATATAGAGTAAAAGTAAATATTTTTATTACCTATGATTTACCATCCTAAAAGAAAAATGGGCTTAAGAATTTTTAAGAATTTGAAAGTTTCAAGTATTACGGTTATTAATTTTTGAATAATGACAATATAAGAAAATCGTTGTATATGTTATTTTACAGCCTACAGGTGAATATCCAATGCCCAGATTTAAAAGGTTGTAAAAAATTTAATTTGACTTTCTGGTTTTTTGTTTATGTAGTTTTATATAGGAAAACTTAAGGGTAATCTTGTATTAAAAATTCAAATCTTAGATATAAATAAATATTAATTTTCTATGAATTTCTAACTAACAATAGTTTGCCAATTTTTGTGATTTTGATGAACTTGTCAAAATATTAATTACAGACGGTCATAAGAAATTATTGTGGATTTACGCTCAATTTTTTTTTTACTATCCACTAACATCAATTTATGAGGAACGCTCAATTAAATTTTCAAGTTTTTTGACTTACCTACCAACATTTTTTTATCGCCAATAGTTGAAATAAACTAATAAAACTTTCTCATACCTATAAATAGCTCAAAAAGAGTCACAATATTTCGAAAATTGTATGGTGCTTTGAAACTGCTAATTTATTTATTTATTTAATTCATACAGACCAATAGCAATATAAATATAGCCTAACCTATAATTATATAGGTACAATAACATAATATCATCTAATGACTAAATTTAAATTTCTTTTGAATTTACTTAAATAACTCACAAATGAATCAATATCGTACCTAAATATTATCCTATTTTACAATAAGTACGATAAATTGGAGAATTAGACATTAAATTGGTTGTTGCTACAGGCAAATAAAATAATTTGTACACATTTTAAATTACATAAAGACAGTGTCGTATTTAGTATTTTTTGTAGGGGGTGGATGACAAGAATTTTAGCTTACAGATTATGATGAAATAATTATAATATAATAATAGACATGTATTTAAAGAGTCATGTGGGCGGATTTGTCCCCATATCCGCCCCCGTAAATACGATCCTGCATAAAGAAACCTTAAAATGAATCATGGACAATAATTCGGGGCTATCAATTAAATTATTGAGTAGTTTATGTAACAAATATAAGTCCATTATTTGACTTCTTACTTCCAAATTAACTTAAGCTTAAAAATGTAAGTAATGGCGTACATGGTGAACTAGGTTCTCTAGATATTTGACAGTTTAAGGAAACAAACAGTAGAAATCTATTTTAATTAGCCTCTAATTCTTAAACTAAATCTAATTGACAGTGTGACCAAAGAGTAGATATTATATATTATAGACATATGTATCAACTATATAATATAAACATTCAGTGTAATTTTCATCTACATTAGGTCATTTTTTTTAGAGTTACACTAAAAAACAAAATAGATTTTTTCGAAAATTGGTTTTTCCTTCATTTTTTGTTTGTTTATCCTGATGCTTTGTGCTGGGACACAAATACACAAAAAACAACAACACATTCTAAAATCAATACATTCGTGGATCCGCTTAGAATCTAAAATACAGCGGTAACCAACATTTTTTTTTTTCGTTTACGATGAATAATATTACTTTGATGAACACCAAATCACTCTTTTTTGAGTTTGGGTAAAAAAGGTATTTTGGGTAAAAAGCATAAGATCGTTTTTAAGAAAAAACAGGTTCATCCTTAGTTTAATGAATTGAGGTAAAGTTTTTTTTTCTAAAAATATTGATAGTTAAATAATCAATTTTGGTTCGCTAGTTTATTAAATTATAACTACTGTCCTCTAAAGTTTAGTAAATAATACGGTTTATTTAAATAATTTGTATAAATTTAATTTACAAGAGCTAAATAATTTTTTTTAAAGATATATTTCAATGAAATTTCATATAATTTTATACATTTAAAAAATCGGGCACACACACACAAAGTCACATAGTAAATAAGATTTTTATTTTGGGAATAAACGCTTACAAAATATTTAATTTAACATATTATACAATCATAAAATAAGTAGTAACGGTAAGTAATATCATTGTAATAATTATTATAATTATAATTAGGTAATTTATTACAGACTAAATGTAATATTATCATAACCTTGTTATCTTATAATTATATTGTGCATTGGTATATCGGTAAATTGAATAAAACAAAAATAAAATATAAAATTATTATAATGTGTATCGCAAAACGGTGACTATACCCATATCCATATGTCATAGGTATACGACTAATGTAAAGATAATATAGGTATAATATATTATTATAACGAGTTTTTTTTCTGAAATCATATTATATATTTTGGCTTTGCGTTCATTGCTTTTGGTGTTATCGTTGCATTCTCGCAGTGCTGTTATATTCACAGCTATATAACTAAGTAGTTCAGCGAAGTAGTATCTATATATTATGTATAACACTGTATGAGTGGGCGTTAGCGAGAGTGAGAGTGAGTTTAATGCAGTTCTCGTCATGTAGCCGTGTAATAATCTACACTCTACAGTTGTATCATTATATTATTATTAAGTACCTTTTGAAGTCCAATAATGAATTGGATAATTATTTTTCCGGCTATATAGTCACTGCGCTTATATCGATTTGCTCATATTATTATTATTATTATCATCAAATTGTTTAACATTGAAAAACTTGAATTCTATCTAATAGGTTTATTACGTAATATGTGTTTTGTGTTTAACCTTATAACTTAGGTATAACTAATTTTCTAAACTTGGCTGAATTATGAATGTGTCTACATTATAGGTAGGTAATTATGTACATGTAAACGTCAGATATACCTACCTAAGTTTTAGCAGTATGCAAACACACATAGATTAACTCTTGATAGACATATAGATAAAAACAAAAACACAGCATATAATGAACTTACTACCTATGTTGAATGCTGTTATCTATACAATACAATTCAGGAACCATTGTTGAATAAATGAAAATATTGTTTTATAATTAATATTAAGCCTGCAGTGTATAAATATATTTTGTTTAAACAAGCAAAGTGTATACTTGGTAATTATAATTTGTCTTTGACATATTATAATTA
Source organism: Acyrthosiphon pisum (assembly GCF_005508785.2). Taxonomy (NCBI): domain Eukaryota; kingdom Metazoa; phylum Arthropoda; class Insecta; order Hemiptera; family Aphididae; genus Acyrthosiphon; species Acyrthosiphon pisum. The sequence continues at coordinate 4,022 of NW_021771430.1, read as the reverse complement.
ATTTAATAATGTATATCCTATTATAACGTTTAAACGAATGAAGGTTTTATAAATGATGTCTAATTAAAATGTTCTACAGAGCCGTACTAATCCATTTATTATAATGAGGCAGAACTGAAGCAATGCGCCCCCTGAGATTTGGGATTGACACACTTACCTACAGCTTTTAATATTTTTAATACGAGTCGGAAAAATCAGGAAAATTGCAATTAGGTTTCGAGCAACAAGAAATAACATTTTTAGCCACAAGTATATTATTAATTATTTAATTATCATCTATAGGTATAATATAAAGGTATATTAATATAGTAATCTTGAAATTTACGTCATATGGACCTGTTTGAAAAATTATGATGAATAATATTAACACAGATCGCTGAACATAATTTTTTTAATAAAAGTCAGGGCTTAAAACCGGTACCGGGTTTGTAACGAAAACCGGTAAAAAACCGTAAATTTGAGAACCGAAAACCGATAACCGCTTTTAGTTTTGGAATGCTGGAAGCGGTTATTGGTTATCGGTAATCAAGGTAAATATCTAAATATTAACATTAAAGCAGTTACTACATATTTTCAATCCCGGTTTTATAACCAAAACCTATTCCCGACCAAAAAAATTAACGGGTTTTTCGTGGAATTTAATACTTGAATTATGTCAAGAATTATGATTACATTATAGGTAGTTGAATTTAATTTTCCAGCTATTTTAAAATTTTTTTCCCCAATTAATTGCCGTCCAGTATTGCTTATCTGTTGTAAATATCACATATAAATATATAGGTTTAAGTGTATAGCTATATATTTTAAATACCGTCATAAACGTCGTCCTCGTGCGCTGATTCCTATTACGAAATAGTTGATGGAATAGGGGCTCAGTCCATTTAGTATTTTATTATTTACTACTATTTAGTACTATTTGGTATTGACGATATTTTAATACTGTCGTCTGTTATAATCTTTGTTTCTTAGAAATATACACATTTATATACAGTGCCACAACTTACTATAGATAGGGGACCTTCCAAGTTTAATTGTAAGCAATTTGTTTAAACATGTTTAGGTTTTTAACACATTATACTTTATTTTGCATATATTTAAAAACAGTAAGTATTAAATTACAATTTTGGTTTTTTACAGTTATAAATAAGAAAATTATTACAATAACATTTTTTTATGCAATATATTTTTTTGATTAATTAAGATGGCCATTATGTTGAACATATGTTTGAAACTTTATAGCAGTTTGAAAAAATAAATACTTAAAATACTATATATTAATTGAAGGAAATTGATAAAATTAAAGCATAATAAGTTTTTGCTTTTATAATAATAATAGTTATGTTATCAACCCACGGATGGCCTAATTGCCTAAATAAACTGTTTTAAAAATATGATTATGATTATTTTTAAAAACCGGTTTTTACCGGTAACCGAATACCAAAAAACCTTAAGAACGGTTTTTAAACGATTAACGGTTATCATAGTCTTTGAAATATCTTTAAAGAAACGGTTAGCGGTCACCAAAATATCAAAATTAAACGATAACCGGTTACCGGTTTTCAAAAATTTTATTACCGACGATTAGATTACCGACTTTATTGTAAACGGATTTAAGCCCTGGTAAAAGAATTCAACCTCGTAATTTAGTATTAAAGCTCAAAAATGAAAATAACGAGGTACTATAAAATTCAAAAATCCCAAAAAACACAAAACAATAAAACTGGGTTCAGTGGGTAAGTTGGTGACACTCTCTTATACAGAGAGCAATATTCTTGTATTGGAAAATGATACTGAACTACTTTTAACCACTACGTAAATTAAAGAAAACCAGTGATCGAATAACATAATGCTTGTTAATTTTTTTTGTACATTGATTGCAACAGCTAGAATAATTTGGTTTAAATTTGAATTTATAGTTTCCAGAAGTATTATATTCAACTTATTAGTGTAAAATGGCCATCAAAAACACAATAATAATGATTTATAAAGTTATTAATATGGTATTTATAGAACTTAACAATAATATACATTGCATATAACAGAAAGTAATATTCTTGTATTTGAAAATACTTCTGAAGTACTTTTAAAACCTATAAAAATTAAATAGAAGCAGTGATCGAATAAATGCTTGTTAATTTTTTTGGTACATTGATAGCATGAGCCAGAATAATTTGTTTTCAAATTTGAATTTATCATTTCTGAGAAAATAATGACGGGTTAAATTACACTATAAATTGTATAAAATTATACATATATAAATGGAAATTTATTCTGTCGTTTACTCTACAATGTATTATATTCATAAAATATTACATAGACTAATAATATATTATTCAAATTTAATTTGGGACGATCACAGAAGACTTTAACTGTAATGAACGGAGCTCACGGATTTTTCCATTGATGTTAGTCCGGTAAAAGTGTATATCTTTGTCTGCAAAAAACGCATCATCTTGAAACTCAATATAAAGTACACATCTGAAAATTGAACACACACATTAGTATTTCATATCCAATTGATATTCATATCTACTATTGATATAATGTCATAATTTGAATATACATTGAAGGATGTATTTATAGGTTATAATGTTTTTTAGATTAGACCCAAATAATAAATAAAAAACTTCCAAAGCAATTCGTTTCTGGTTATCATGTGTTTAACACAGTTGATATTATACTTCTATGTTTAATTTATAAGTGACAGAAATATAATATTCAAACTTTTATTGTAAAATGCACTTCAAAAACACCATAATAATGATTTATAAACTAATTAATATGGTATTTATGGAACTTAACAATAATATACATTGCATATAACAGAAAGTAATATTATTGTATTTGAAAATACTTCTGAAGTACTTTTAAAACCTATATAAATTAAGTAGAAGAAGTGATCGAATAAATGCTTGTTAATTTCTTAAGCAATATTAAATCTGCTATACAATTCATTCCTGATTATCATGTGTTTAGCACAGTTGATTTTATACTTCTATGTTTAATTTATAAGTGACAGAAATATAATATTCAACCTTTTATTGTAAAATGCAGTTCAAAAACACTATAATAATGATTTATAAACGTATTAATATGGTATTTATGGAACTTAACAATAATATACATTGCATAAAAAAGAAAGTAATATTCTTGTATTTGAAAATACTTCTGAAGTACTTTTAAAACCTATATAAATTAAATAGAACCAGTGATCGAATAAATGCTTGTTAATTTCTTAAGTAATATTAAATCTGCTATGCATTTCATTCCGGATTATCATGTGGTAAACACAGTTGATTTTATACTTCTATGTTTAATTTATATGTGACAGAAATATAATATTCAACCTTTTATTGTAAAATGGCCATCAAAAACACAATAATAATGATTTATAAACTAATTAATATGGTATTTATGGAACTTAACAATAATATACATTGCATATAACAGAAAGTAAAGTAATATTCTTGTATTTGAAAATACTTCTGAAGTACTTTTAAAACCTATAAAAATTAAATAGAAGCAGTGATCGAATAAATGCTTGTTAATTTTTTTGGTACATTGATAGCATGAGCCAGAATAATTTGTTTTCAAATTTGAATTTATCATTTTCTGAGAAAATAATGACGGGTTAAATTACACTATAAATTGTATAAAATTATACATATTTAAATGGGAAATTATTCTGTCGTTTACTCTACAATGTATTATACTCATAAAATATTACATAGACTAATAATATACCATTCAAATTTAATTTGGACGATCAAAGAAGACTTTAACTGTAATGAACGGAGCTCACGGATTTTTCCATTGATGTTAGTCCGGTAAAAGTGTATATCTTTGTCTGCAAAAAACGCATCATCTTGAAACTCAATATAAAGTACACATCTGAAAATTGAACACACACATTAGTATTTCATAATCCAATTGATATTCATATTCTACTATTGAATGTAATGTCATTGTTTGAATATACATTGAAGGATGTATTTATAGGTTATAATGTTTTTTCATTAGAC
>NW_021771429.1:7100-8665 GCF_005508785.2 Acyrthosiphon pisum | reverse complement strand
GGTGAATGTCCATTCACGTCTGCTCCAATCATTACCCTTTGTTCTCGGCTAAGGATACTCCTCAGCTTCTCGATGAAGTTGTGGGTCGGCATGCTGTATTTAAAATATGCCGACACCACTGTGATAGCTTCCGTATCATTACCCCTACAGATTTTCAGGGCAACAACGTGCTGGCTGGTTAGATCTGCCATCTCTATCACGCGTAGATTTGGGTCGAGGACCACTATGACTGCGCCCGGGTTATCACCGCTCGCTGCCTGCCTACAATTCTCAAAGGCGTATGCCGTGCCGTTTACCATTACGGGTTCTTGGATAAGGACAATATTAGTGGACGTATCGTCACAGTAGTCCCTTAGTTGCTGGCTCGCAATCCTTTGTCGATTGACGTTGTGCTGAGCGAATCTGATAGATTTGGTCATAGCGAGCCGAAGTCCGTTCGCCTCAGCAGGCTCCTCAGCGCTTGCTCTTTCTTTTTGCATTTTGAGCTTGAGGCCTGATGTGCTAAGTTGCAATTCGCACATTTCATTTTTGCCTTATCACTGCACTCACGGCTGTCATGCTGGCCGGCGCAGTATTTGCATGTGGACACTTCCTGTTTACATCTGGCTGATGTGTGCCCGTACCTCTGGCACTTATAGCATTGGGCAATGTTTTGATACAGTTTAACCCGGCATCTGGTCATACCTAGGAAGACCGACCGATTCTCAAGTTTTCTTAGTGCATTTGGTGGCGCTTCAATCACCCAGTGTGCTGTACCCTTATCTTTGGGACCCATTTTATGGCTAACAGTAAGACTCTCCACATCGTCCTGTGTGAGACCCAGTTCTGGGTTTTGCTCCATAATGCCATGTGCTACTTGGTCTCCTGTTATGTCATCATCCACATCGTAAATGATGATCCTGGGCTGCCTAGGCCCCACCGACCTAAGGTTATGGATCCTACTTAACACCTCGAACGTAGTTTTGTCGTCCGGGACAACAACAATGGTATTTCCCTGAACGATGGTCTTCGCCCTAGGATTTGGGAGCTTTTTCTGAACCGTTTTCCAGAGCTCAGATTTAGCCTGTGTCGTGGTTATGCCATCAGGCACATCGACGACAAAACGTGGTTTGGCTACAGTCGACCGACATTTTTCGTGGAGCTTTTTCTTGGTAGCTCTAGACTCTGGCTTTTCTTTGTTCACGACTTTTACTTTTGCCGGAGGGACAGAAGGGATTGTCTTCTCATTCACGCCTGCTGCCGTAGTGGCTACGCTACTCGCCGCATTGGCATATGTTCGGGTTCTAGGTCCCTCATCTTCAAGAATTTCCAGTCTTTCCTTGAGGACTAGGTTTTCTAACCTGAGTTCCTCAATTTCTCTACTTTTCTCTTTTTGAGACTTTGAGAAAGTGTCCAACAGTCCTTTCAATTCAGCGGCGCTAAACTGCGTTACGCCCTGCAGCCTACTGTTCTCCATGCATAGGTCCGTATATGTATCTCTGACCGCCTTCAGGCGGGTGTTAATGGAGTCAGCCGCACTAGCTGTCAGCTTTTTTGCTCTTTCCTGGGTGACCGTTTGCTCGATC
>NW_021771429.1:1243-7000 GCF_005508785.2 Acyrthosiphon pisum | reverse complement strand
CACCCCATATGATTATTTAGCGCTTTCAGCAGCGCCACGCTGTCGATGTTCGACTTCCCTTTGCTTGCCCTAGGGCCGGTGTCTTTATCTTGGTCTGTTACCATTGCACCACTACTACTGGCGTTTGTGCCGTCATCAACTTCAGTTTCGGGGTCTCCCCCTCCTCTGAGTCTAAGTACATCCATTTTCATATTCTCCAAGTTTGCCATTTCCAAGTTCGATTGCGCATGTTCCAAGCTAGTGATAACGACCGGTGTGGCGAGCTTACCCACACCTGCCGGATCTGTGGTTTCCAAGGCCACTGTATCAGTACCATCATTTCTGTATATGTGTGTATTCATTGTTGTTAAGTTTTTGGGGGGCTGCCCCAGGTAGCCCTACACCCTCTGGCCGCCGGCGGGCTAGTTCGGCGGTTGCATTTGTCCATGCCAGGGGTTAGAAGTCCGGAGTCGGCCTGCTCCGGACAGTTTGAGAGTCGCTTAGCGCCGGACTAGCGTCCGGTCGGGCGGGGTCACCACGACAAGGTGGACTCTCGTCGACCCCGAGATATACAAGGACAGTTATTCTGTGAACCATGCATCTATGGCAAACAGCATAAGGAGACGTTCACTCAGAGCGAAACAATAACTTCTGAACCAGGGCAAATAATACACAGCGACGTATGTGGACCCATGGAAGAGAATTCAGTAGGAGGTAAAAAATATTTCATTATATTTAAAGATGATTATTCTAAATATACTTATGTCTATTTTATGAAACATAAATCTGAGGTTAAAGAAAAACTTAATTGTTTTCTGAGTATGGTTAAAACTCAAACGAAAAATGTTATTAAAACTATTAGAAGTGATTGTGGATTAGAGTATAAGAATTCCGAAGTTCAATCAATTCTAAATCATCTTGGTATAAAGCATGAAACAAGTGTACCTTATACTCCTGAACAAAATGGAAAAGCTGAACGTTCAATGAGGACTATTTGTGAGGCAGCCAGAACAATGATATATGCCAAGAATTTTCCAAAATCCTGTGGGCAGAAGCAGTCAATACAGTAGTGTTCTCATTAAATTATACTGGTAATTCAGGGAAAGTATGTAAAACTCCATACGAATTATGGTTTGATAAACTCCCTAAAATAGAAAAGTTCGTAGAATTTGGAATAAATGCATATAGGCCTAGTTGCCTAGTTTAGTTCCAAAACAACGACGAAGGAAGTGGGATGCGAAAAGTCGAAAAGCATACTTTGTTGGATATTCAGAAACTTCAAAAGGGTATTGTTGCCGCCACAACATAATATTATTTGTATATTTTAATTATTAATATTATCACCGGGCACAGGTGAACAGCTGGTCACACACACACTCACATATCATTATTTTGTATTGTTTTATTATTGTTATTATTATCGTTAAATGCAGTGGTGTATTGCTAAAAATATTCGTGGGTATACGCTTTCTAGAGCTTAGGTGTCAATGATATAACTATTATAACTATAACATTAAATCAAAAAAAAATTTTCTCGCTCCGCTCAATTACGATAACAACTTTTATTCAAATTATCAGGTTACAAATATACAAGTATTTTTCAACAACTGAATGAAAAACATAAACAAATTAAACCACAAAATTACTTTTTATTTTAAATATACGCTTAAAATATAAATATATTATGGCCAAAATATGCACTACACGTTAGTATAATTAATAAATAATTATACATTTATAGAAAGTTTTCTTGTTATTAATCAAATAAATAAACCTAATAATAATACATATTTTAATAATTTTAATAACTATTATTATTTATTATAATCTAAAGAATTTTCCACAAACTTTTTTTTTCCTCTCTTGTTTCTGGTTCCCTGTTTACGTTTTTTTTTGTTCTAGTATCTTCTGCAGTCTTATGATTTACCAACCAACTACTGACATAATTTGTTAGTTCCCATTCATCTAGTGGAGGACCATTTACATTTAAAAACATAAGACTGGCTAAATGTTTAATAGTTAACGTAGAACGTAACTTAGTGCATATATTGTTCATTAGACTGAACCCCCGTTCGCACTCTGCTGTTGAACAAGGAAAAGTTTGTATCAAGTTATAAAATTCAGGCATAACCTTTTTAAATGAAACTGTTTGATCATCTATTATTTGTCTGAAACCATTGATAGCATCATTCTTATTGACTTGAAAACGTTTACATAATCGTTTGATTTCATATTCACCATAACGTATATTATTATAATTTATGTCTTTTGGCCACTCACTAACATCTATAATTTGCATATCTTGGAGTATTGATAAATCTTGTTCATTATCCAAGAGCCTAGCTTTTAAGTTATCGACAAGACTGGTTAAAAATTGATGATGATTGATGTTTATTAGTTTAGAGTTTTTTTCTAATCTAATATTTTTAAAAGTCATGTCATTTGTAGCATTTGTCGCTTTAGTTAAATATTCACCTTTTAAGTCTTTAAATGAAATCAAAACTCTTACACTTCTATTTATATGTTGCTGAGCTTGAATTAAAGATAAAGAACGCTTCTGGAGTATGTTTGACAAAACCGACAGTTCATTAAGACAATCACACATTAAACCAAGATCTAATAGGAATTCAGGACTAGCTAGCCTTTTTCTTAATCCACTGTACTTGGCTCTTGTTTTACTATCTCTATTTGGATCTGATGATGCACTTGAAAAATGGTTGCATAAACATTCATACATTTTCCATACCACTTTAACTGCCCTTGAACTACTTGCCACCCAGCGGACATCCAATACACGTCCAACTTTTAAAAACATAGTATCTAAATCATTACAGATATTTTTTAGTTCAGTTTGATTTTTTGGTGATGCATTATATAGAACGTATAATGAATCCATAAATGATTTGAAATGGTTTGTAGCATTAACATCTTAAACTGCATTACCAACTGCCAGCTCTAATCTATGATTCATACAGTGTAAACTGAATATTAATGGATATCTATCTTTTAAACGCTTTGCTACACCATTCTTTTTTCCCAATAATACACTTGCCCCATCACTTACAAATGATATCCAGTTATGTATTAAATAATCCTCATTAAAACCAGACTCTTTTAAACAGTTAATAAGTTGATTCACAATATTTTCTGCTGTTTGACTAACAAGCTCCACAAGGTCTAAAAAAATAAAAACTGGATCGTCGTAAGATATGGAAGCTTTAATGTAAACAACCATACCACAAACTGCACTGATGGTAGTAGATTCATCAATTAAAACTGATAACTTGGCTTCAGTCTCCACAATGTTGGAAACAATTTTTGGTTTCATTTTTAAAGATATATGGTCAACAATATTAGTACAAGAAAATCTAGAATGTAGAGTTGTGCCAATTTTTATACCATTGAGTTGTTGTAGTTTTAAAAGATTAAAGTGATCATTAAATGGACGGTTACATTTTGCTATATAATATGCTGTACGAAAAACTAAAGTGGTTGATTCATTTTTGATAAATGCAGATTTTTCAAGTTGTTTGGATAAAACATTTTCTTTTTTCTTTGTTATAAACAAAAAACCTGTCTTGTGCGCTTTAGATGAACTATGTTTTTTTATTTTATTACGAAGTATAGCAAGTCTAGTTACTTTATTCATACTTGTGCCTCCACTAATTAGACACGATGACCATTCTTTAGAAATTTCAAAGTCTCGACTCTTAAATGTTTTTAAGCCACTAACTTCAAAGCAAGTTTTACATCCCAATAATCCATTTTGACAAAAAAGTCATGTATATTTTTCTTTTTTTTGTGCCCATTGTTCAGCAGACCAATCTAATGGCCATAACACTCCAACAACTTCTGAATTCTCTGTCATAATTGATTCTACATTTGTCTGTAGAAAAAAAAAACATATCATTAAGTAACATATTTGAAATGTTCAGTTTTTTTTTGCTGTTTGGATTACCTATACTTAAATTTATTGACATATTGATATAGTTCTCACAATATTGGTTATTTTATTTTACAAAAGTAAACAAATAATAATAGAATCTTAATTTTAAATTTAATAAATCATGGATAAAACTTAAAATTCATCATAATTTATTGTTCTAACTGATCTGTATAAATTTATCGTAAGTTCCTAACAGCTATTGCTAAGTAGTTAAAATATTATTTTACCTGAGACACTTCTGTATGAACATCAGAATGTAATGCAACATCAATAGATGTGTTGTTCTTTTTTTCTACCTAATGGAATAAATTTTCAATTTTTTATTAATTTAATAAAAATAAACAACTATGTAGGAATAATTTTTTATTAATTTAATAAAAATAAACAACTATGTAGGAATAATTTTTTATTCATTTAATAAAAGTAAACAAGTATTTTACCTTTTTTCAGATATATTAATAATTATCCAGGTAATAGATATTCAACTAAATGTAAATACAAATATATACAGTTATAGGCAGTGGCGTAAATTGGGCTAAATTGTTAGGGTTGCAATCAGTTTCTAGGTTGGACAGACTTGTGGTTTTAACAAAATAATACCATACACAAATTATTCACTTTACCAAAGAGTAAAGTCATGTCATTTGTAGCAAAGAAAATTTAAAAAAAACTATAAAAAAACTATAGGTATCATAATATTTTATATTACTGGCTACTGAGTACTGACTAGTGTATTACAATTGCAATTAAAAAGACTTACTTTTGTGTTTGATTTTATATTAACAAATTTGTCCATTTTGATTTAAAATCTAAAATGCACAAGATTCGTGAATAGTGCTTACACTCAGCCGTAGCTCTCGCGCTCTGCTGACTGCTGTCTGCTAGTAATAAACTCGACTTGCTTATAAATATTATTTATAAAATAAAATAATGATGAAAAACAATTTTAATTAATAATTATACATTATCACAGGTTTATCACTTTGACAAATGAAGAACTTAAAACAATTAGTACAGTCTAAGAAATTAGAATGGACAATGGTTAGTGGTTATTAACTGCCAGTAACTTACTGGTTAGTGATTGCTTATTAATGATTAAAGACGATGGTTTTTCTAAACAATTTTAATAAACATTGTTATAAATATAAACGATTCAGAATATTGAGGTACGGAGAATATATACTAATATAAATAATATTATTATAAACTAACAAGCATAACGAGTTAAAAATAGACATAATATATTTACGAGTGTGAAGTTGGGTGACCAAAGCTAGGTGACTACTTTTCGGGCGGCTAGTGATAAGAAACCTTGTACGTTGGGTTGCATTTTTTAAATTTCAAGGGTGCCAAACTATTAGTTTATATTCGATTGCTTCGATATTATAAAGTAGATGTCGCCCTATGTCACTTAATAATTATTTGTTTAAAAAATTATATAAATAAATATTAAATTCTATTGGCGTCATTACCGAACATGTTATTGTCATCAAAACATTATGTTTATGAAAAACCAATTTTAGGTTATAAATCGCTCTAATTTCGAATACACATACAATTGTATATTATTACTTATGCAGTTTACGTTAAAACTGTGTGTTTAATAGTTTAAACTGTTTAACGATGTTATTTGTTAGAGATCACATTTTACGGAAACAGGTAAGTTTACTACCATAGTATAGTCTGTCTACCATACTGCAGTTTAACAATTATGTAATTATGTTATGTTAATTGTTTTTATTTAAATTAATTATGCCATGTTCCGTTTACCTAGCCACATACTAAAAATAATATTTTTTTTTATTCATTTATTACATGTATGTGGAGATTAT
>NW_021771429.1:0-1193 GCF_005508785.2 Acyrthosiphon pisum | reverse complement strand
AATGCACAAGATTCGTGAATAGTGCTTACACTCAGCCGTAGCTCTCGCGCTCTGCTGACTGCTGTCTGCTAGTAATAAACTCGACTTGCTTATAAAATATTATTTATAAAATAAAATAATGATGAAAAACAATTTTAATTAATAATTATACATTATCACAGGTTTATCACTTTGACAGAAGTAGAAGAACTTAAAACAATTAGTACAGTCTAAGAAATTAGAATGGACAATGGTTAGTGGTTATTAACTGCCAGTAACTTACTGGTTAGTGATTGCTTATTAATGATTAAAGACGATGGTTTTTCTAAACAATTTTAATAAACATTGTTATAAATATAAACGATTCAGAATATTGAGGTACGGAGAATATATACTAATATAAATAATATTATTATAAACTAACAAGCATAACGAGTTAAAAATAGACATAATATATTTATATCGGTATCTACTATCTGATACTGGTAATTGGTAATCGTCGTTTATTTAGAGAGTATACGCTAAAAAAAAAACTAGAGTAGTGAGTATACGCCGTATACCCCCGTATACCCCCCAATACACCACTGGGTATAACTTTGATACTTTAGAGTTAAATCATACACTAACGTACATACAGCACGGGGTCCGCGATCTACCGCAGGTAGATTGCCTACCTGATAATGTACTGCTGCGAATCAACATTTTTATTACAAGCAACGGAAAAGTTAAGATTAATTTTGAAACCATACACCGAATATTAAATAACGAATTGAACAATCTTTGAGTCACATATAGTTGGTACACTTAATGGGCAACGAAGTGCACGGGTTCAGCTAGTATATATATATAATATATATATATTTATTTTTTTTATAATATTTGCATATATTTTTTTTGTATTGACTAGCTAATTATTTTTAAATCTTGCATGTAAATGCAATATTTAAGTCTTACTAAAAAAAAAAAACCAAAATAAATTTTGAAACACTCATATATTTTATATACTGTGTAAAAAAAATGAATGGTAGTATAAGAACAAATTTCTATTTTTAAATGAATTAATATTAACATTTTAAACTACAGTTTTATTTGCTCTTTCCCCTGTTTTGGTTAGCCAAATACTAGCAACTGATTCAATTTCTTTTATTGTTCTGCCTGAATTGTTGTTAGATAAATGAACAGCTCCTAAAACATTATAATTTTATATAATTATA
>NW_021771428.1:3501-10124 GCF_005508785.2 Acyrthosiphon pisum | reverse complement strand
GGCACTTCTACAGTGCATGGGACTCAATGAATAGTGCAAATAGAACACTAGAACAGTTAACCACTCGATTGATGGTGGAAGAAACACGACAAGTGCAAGGACAGGAGGTCCGTGACAATGGTGCTGAAAGTAGTGCTTTGACTGCAACCAAAGGCAAGTATAATAAAAGTCAAAAATACGTGAGTAAAAATGATAATACAAAACCAGTAAAATGCAATCACTGTAAAAAACCAGGACATTGGAAAAGGGACTGCAGGATATTCAAAAAGGAACAAGAAGAAAAGAAATCAACTTCCGGTTTGGCGCTTATTGGTGTACAAAGAAAAATTGAAGAAATCGACGACTCAGACAAATGGTATGTAGAGGTTAGGTTAGGTTAGGTCAGGTGCGAGCGACCACATGACAAATCGAAAAGAGTGGTTCGTCGATTATAAACATTTTGATGTGCATTCTCTTGTACGTATTGGAGATGGTAAGCACATTATGGCAGTCGGAAAAGGTAACATAAATATTCATACTTATGTTGACAATAAGTGGATAAAAGGCTACTTAGAAAATGTTTTATATGTACCTGATCTAAAGGTTAATTTATTTTCTTGTGGGGCATGCCTTGATAAAGGAATTACAATGGTGACAGACAGTAAAGGTTGCACATTTAAAATTAATAATCGTGTAATTGCAGTCGGTGTTTGTGAGAATAAATTGTTTACAATGCTAATCAAAACAGATATACCACAGGAAATTGGACACTGTGCTAACGTTGCAGTTAAGAAATTAACATTAGAACACTGGCACAAAATACTATGTCATCAGAATGTCAAACATGTTCGTGAGTATTTAAAACACAATGAAATACAATTAACAGATATACAAGGACAGTTATTCTGTGAACCATGCATCTATGGCAAACAGCATAAGGAGACGTTCACTCAGAGCGAAACAATAACTACTGAACCAGGGAAAATAATACACAGCAACGTATGTGGACCCATGGAAGAGAATTCACTAGGAGGTAAAAAATATTTCATTATATTTAAAGATGATTATTCTAAATATACTTATGTCTATTTTATGAAACATAAATCTGAGGTTAAAGAAAAACTTAATTGTTTTCTGAGTATGGTTAAAACTCAAACGAAAAATGTTATTAAAACTATTAGAAGTGACTGTGGATTAGAGTATAAGAATTTCGAAGTTCAATCAATTCTAAATCATCTTGGTATAAAGCATGAAACAAGTGTACCTTATACTCCTGAACAAAATGGAAAAGCTGAACGTTCAATGAGGACTATTTGTGAGGCAGCCAGAACAATGATATATGCCAAGAATTTTCCAAAATCACTGTGGGCAGAAGCAGTCAATACAGTAGTGTTCTCATTAAATTATACTGGTAATTCAGGGAAAGTATGTAAAACTCCATACGAGTTATGGTTTGATAAACTCCCTAAAATAGAAAAGTTCGTAGAATTTGGAATAAATGCATATAGTTTAGTTCCAAAACAACGACGAAGGAAGTGGGATGCGAAAAGTCGAAAAGGATACTTTGTTGGATATTCAGAAACTTCAAAAGGGTATCGTATTTGGTATAAAGAAAATAACGAGGTGTCACTTAGTAGAGACGTCATTTTCAAGGATGAAAATGTTGTAAATGACCAACTTGTAGAATGTTCTAATAATTTAAATGATAGTAACAACATTGATGTTCTTAGTTTACACAACGACGGCTCATTAGAACACAGCAATAAACCAGAAGGAGATGTAGTCATAGAAAATGAATTTGGACCAATAAGTGTAGATGACAATGAAAATCAAGAACATGAACACGGAAATGGGTCAAATGTCAACTTGTACAACTTGCGAGACATAAGTAATATTAAGAAACCATTACGTTATTATAATTCAGCATTTTTCGTAGTCGAATCCGATCCAGTGAATTTCAAGGAAGCTGTGGAGTCACAAAATTCTGAAAAATGGATGGAAGCTATGAACAATGAAATGGAATCTCTTGAACAAAACGGAACTTGGTCTCTCGTAAAGTTACCTAAGGACAGAACTATTGTAAATTGTGGTTGGGTGTATAAAACAAAATACAATGTTAATGGACATATTGATCGATACAAGGCTAGGCTAGTAGCAAAAGGGTATAGTCAAATATTCGGTATTGATTTTAATGAAACGTTTAGTCCTGTAGTAAAGTTCGATTCAATTCGGTCTATATTAGCAGAACAATTACAACTTCGACAATTTGACGTTCAAACAGCGTTTTTATATGGAGATTTGGACGAAGAAATATACATGAGACAACCAGAAGGGTTCAACGATGGTACTGAAATGGTGTGCAGACTTCAACGCAGTTTATATAGTCTAAAACAGTCACCACGATGTTAGAACATAAAGTTCAAAACTTTTCTTCTTAACTTTAATCTATTAGAAACAAAAGCAGATCCCTGTGTTTTTGTTAATAGAGAAAATAACAAAGTATTAATCGTCGCTATATTTGTTGATGATGGTCTAGTTGCAGCTACATCGAGTGAGGATGTAAATGCATTAATGGAATATTTGAGACAACATTTCAATATTACCGAAGGAGGATTGAATCAATTTTTAGGTACAGAAATCGAGCAAAAATCTGATGGATCAATTGTAATGCACCAAGGGTTGTATTGTAAAAGAATATTGGAGAAGTTCAATATGACTGAAGCAAATCCAGTTCAAATACCCTCAACATTCATTAGATGACAAGCAATAAAATACTAATCTAATTAGTAAAGTTCCATATCGTGAAGCAGTCGGAAGCTTATTATATCTCAGTCAGATTACAAGACCAGACATAACTTTTTCAGTAAATCTAGTTAGTAGATACATCGAGGATCCAAAGGAACAACACTGGACAGCAGTGAAACAAATTTTTAAATATTTAAAGGGAACTATTAATTTTGGATTGATATTTAGTTCTAGACAAAAACTCATGTTAAAGGGATACAGTGATGCTGACTATGCAGGTGACTTGGATACAAGAAGGTCAACATCAGGGTCAGTATTTACATTAGGATCTGGAAGTATAGCATGGAGTTCACGTCGTCAACAGTGTGTTAGCCTTAGCACAACTGAATCAGAGTACATAGCTTTAAGTCAAGCAGTACAAGAATTAACTTGGTTAAAATTGTTTTTAGGTGAATTGCTGGACCAGCCAAAAATGGTGCCAACAATGTATGGAGACAATCAAAGTGCGATTAAACTCGTAATAAATCCAGAGATTCATAGAAGAACAAAGCACATAGATGTTCGCTACCACTATATAAGAGAAAAGTTCAATGAGGGATTGTTTTCATTGGAGTACATATCCAGCAAGGAGCAGATTGCGGACATTATGACAAAGCCAACTCCACGAACGCGGTTCAATGAGCTAAGGGAGATGTTAGGAGTTATAAATATTGATGTATAAGGGTGTATTGTTTAAGGGAAAGTGTTGAAATTATAAACAAAACACCCTATATAATGTAGTGTATAAGTAATATATTCACACTGTAGTTCAGTAGACGCTGACTATGCATTTTTTATAATACTACAGCATAATATATGTCTTGTGTAGTGTAGCCGGGTATACATAGTTAGTCGTTGATTTGTATTACGCCTCGTTACACTATTGTACATTGTATCATTATACTTATTATTATATTATACATATCCGATTTTATTATTATTTACCTTTAACTTCTGTATATCTGTGTACTTCAACAGGTTATGGGCCCAGTAGTAAGGTTTTTATAATAAAGTTGTGAATAGTTATTAAAATAATAATTGATTAACAAATTGCGTGTTTTGTGTACAGACAGTGTACATCAATAATAATTCGCGAAGTAAGTGCAGTGTAGTGTGAGTGCGTTTGTTAGTGTGCAGATAGTGTACATTTAAGTTTTTAAATATGGAGAACGAACAATATAAAATTAACAAACTCAAAGATGCATCAAATTGGGACATGTGGAAATTTCAAATTACCTTAATCATGAATGCAGCTGAAATATTTAATGTAGTAACAGGAAAATCAAAGAAACCAATTTTAGCAAAAATCGGTAATGAAACTAAGGTGAAGCGAGAAAAAGGCATAGTGTTGATTTTTCAATATGGAAAAGGGCAGATAGATAATAAGGCTAAAAAATGTATCGTCACATCGTTAGATGAACAACCTCTACAATACATTATGAACTGTGACACAGAAAATGGTATGTGGAACAAATTACTTAGTGTGTACGAACAGATGTCGGACACAAGCATAACAATAGTACAACAAAAGTTCTATCGTTATACAATGGATCCAAAAGACAATATAGCAAGTCATATTTCAAAATTAGAAAATCTAAGTAGACAACTAAAACAATTGGGAGAACCTATCTCAGAATCAATGTTGATTACAACAATTTTGATGACATTACCTGATAGCTATAGGCACTTCTACAGTGCATGGGACTCAATGAATAGTGCTAACAGAACACTAGAACAGTTAACCACTCGATTGATGGTGGAAGAAACACGACAAGTGCAAGGACAGGAGGTCCGTGACGATGGTGCTGAAAGTAGTGCTTTGACTGCAACCAAAGGCAAGTATAATAAAAGTCAAAAATACGTGAGTAAAAATGATAATACAAAACCAGGAAAATGCAATCACTGTAAAAAACCAGGACATTGGAAAAGGGACTGCAGGATATTCAAAAAGGAACAAGAAGAAAAGAAATCAACTTCCGGTTTGGCGCTTATTGGTGTACAAAGAAAAATTGAAGAAATCGACGACTCAGACAAATGGTATGTAGACTTAGGTGCGAGCGACCACATGACAAATCGAAAAGAGTGGTTCGTCGATTATAAACATTTTGATGTGCATTATCTTGTACGTATTGGAGATGGTAAGCACATTATGGCAGTCGGAAAAGGTAACATAAATATTCATACTTATGTTGACAATAAGTGGATAAAAGGCTACTTAGAAAATGTTTTATATGTACCTGATCTAAAGGTAAATTTATTCTCTTGTGGAGCATGCCTTGATAAAGGAATTACAATGGTGACAGACAGTAAAGGTTGCACATTTAAAATTAATAATCGTGTAATTGCAGTCGGTGTTCGTGAGGATAAATTGTTTACAATGCTAATCAAAACAGATATACCACAGGAAATTGGACACTGTGCTAACGTTGCAGTTAAGAAATTAACATTAGAACACTGGCACAAAATACTATGTCATCAGAATGTCAAACATGTTCGTGAGTATTTAAAACACAATGAAATACAATTTACAGATATACAAGGACAGTTATTCTGTGAACCATGCATCTATGGCAAACAGCATAAGGAGACGTTCACTCAGAGCAAAACAATAACTACTGAACCAGGGCAAATAATACACAGCAACGTATGTGGACCCATGGAAGAGAATTCACTAGGAGGTAAAAAATATTTCATTATATTTAAAGATGATTATTCTAAATATACTTATGTCTATTTTATGAAACATAAATCTGAGGTTAAAGGAAACTTAATTATTTTCTGAGTATGGTTAAAACTCAAATGAAAAATGTTATTAAAACTATTAGAAGTGACTGGGGATTAGAGTATAAGAATTCCGAAGTTCAATCAATTCTAAATCATCTTGGTATAAAGCATGAAACAAGTGTACCTTATACTCATGAACAAAATGGAAAAGCTGAACGTTCAATGAGGACTATTTGTGAGGCAGCCAGAACAATGATATATGCCAAGAATTTTCCAAAATCACTGTGGGCAGAAGCAGTCAATACAGTAGTGTTCTCATTAAATTATACTGGTAATTCAGGGAAAGTATGTAAAACTCCATACGAGTTATGGTTTGATAAACTCCCTAAAATAGAAAAGTTCGTAGAATTTGGAATAAATGCATATAGTTTAGTTCTAAAACAACGACGAAGGAAGTAGGATGCGAAAAGTCGAAAAGGATACTTTGTTGGATATTCAGAAACTTCAAAAGGGTATCGTATTTGGTATAAAGAAAATAACGAGGTGTCACTTAGTAGAGACGTCATTTTCAAGGATGAAAATGTTGTAAATGACCAACTTCTAGAATGTTCTAATAATTTAAATGATAGTAACAACATTGATGTTCTTAGTTTACACAACGACGGCTCATTAGAACACAGCAATAAACCAGAAGGAGATGAAGTCATAGAAAATGAATTTGGACCAATAAGTGTAGATGACAATGAAAATCAAGAACATGAACACGGAAATGGGTCAAATGTCAACGTGTACAACTTGCGAGACAGAAGTAATATTAAGAAACCATTACGTTATGATAATTCAGCATTTTTCGTAGTCGAATCCGATCCAGTGAATTTCAAGGAAGCTGTGAAGTCGCAAAATTCAGAAAAATGGATGGAAGCTATGAACAATGAAATGGAATCTCTTGAACAAAACGGAACTTGGTCTCTCGTAAAGTTACCTAAGGACAGAACTATTGTAAATTGTGGTTGGGTGTATAAAACAAAATACAATGTCAATGGACATATTGATCGATACAAGGCTAGGCTAGTAGCAAAAGGGTATAGTCGAAATATTCGGTATTGATTTTAATGAAACTTTTAGTCCAGTAGTAT
>NW_021771428.1:0-3451 GCF_005508785.2 Acyrthosiphon pisum | reverse complement strand
CCGTCGGCTAAGGCGTGAACGTGCCTTCGCCACCCTGGTCGGGTCGCAAGCTATCCTCATTGCTTCCCGTTTTTGGTCACGGGCAACCTCCGGTGCATATAGCCCCACCGGTAGGCTGGGTGGGCGCTAAGGAGATACTCACTCGGCAGCCTTCCCCTAGACCGAGCTTGGTCTTTTAACCACATAGTTAGCTCCCGCTAACAGCCACTCCGAAACCAATCCGCCGTCGACCGCGCCACGACCGAGGCCGGTGCGCGACCGCCGTGTGAGGGCACGACGTCGATTGCTCGGCGCCGCGGGGCTCCCCCACATCCCGAAGTACCATTCTCGCTCCCGTTAGGAAAGCACATCAATGGTGGGATGTTCGGGCCGAGCTTCGTCGGCTTGGGGCCTCAGCTGTGATCCTGCCAAGATTTGTGATCGTGTATCACGGGCTCATGGTTGGCCCTCACCAGCGGCGATCGCCGCCGGCACGGTGGCCGTGACCCCCGAGTTAGAGGCTCGGTAGCCTATGCCGCGCCTCCCCGAGGCATCACCGAGGTGATCGACTCGCTCTTCACGGGGTCGCAGTCAAAACCCCCAACACCCTAGTCCCCGAAGGTTTCGGTGTGTCCGCGTCCCGGACGCCGGCCCCGTCTGGCCGTTTCCCTTTTAGTCGCCTCTTACGACAAGCAGGGAATACTGATGCTGAATTCTGGATGGCCCCAGCAACAGGGCCAGACTCCTCGCCCCAGGCGCATGAGCAGGCCCCTGGTCAGGACGCGCTCGAGCGTGCCCCGCCGCTTGTGCCGCTTACACCGTGCGTGCTCATTCGGGGCACCCCGAGTCTATGCACTTACACCGCCTGGTGTGGCTGCGTCCTGACCTCTATAGGTCCTACCTATCAGTTCTGTTATGTAGGCATAGCTTGCTAAATTTCCTAAGTGCCTCGTATGTCCTTTTTGTGGTGAGGAAAGCTCCGCTTCCCGGTGGCCAAGGCACCCCTTCCTCGGTCATGGATATTTTTAATTCTTCGCGGAACTCTCTCGTCCTTGTACAGTGGAGGAGTACATGTCTCACAGACTCCGCCCCGTTTCCGCAGGCGCAGTTGGGGCTAGGCTGTAGCTTGAAGCCGTGCAGTTTGCTTCTGAAGTCACCATGTCCGGTTAAGAATTGCGTTGTGTAGTGGTCTAATGTTAGCGGGAGTCTACACCGTCTTGCTACGTCCGGGATCATGAACTTCGTCCACTCCCCTTTGTCGACTGAGTCGTACCTGACCTGCCATTCGTCGATGAGTGCCTGTAGATCTTGGTCATACTCTTCGTGTGTTATTTCACCTGCACGTAGCCTACATTTCTGCACGACCCTCCTGACTTCCAAGTCGAGCGGGAGGACGCCCGCCACGACGGAGAGGCAGTTGGTCGAAGCAGTTTTGTAGCTACTCGTTATTGCTCTGAGAGGCTCTCTTTGCATACTTCCAAGGGCTGCTATGACTTTCTTTAGGGTACACGCTCCTTCTGCCCAGATTTCAGCTGCATACGTAATGCGGGGAAGGAAGACCGCTTCGTAGATAACTCTGGCCGTCACTCGGCCCATGCCCCAATTTGCGGATGTCATCTGTCTCAGTCTTCGGTACAGACCTTCCGATTTGTCCTTTAGGGATAACACGTGGTCCCAAAAACTCTCCCTGGGGTCTAGAGTTACGCCCAAGTATTTTGCTGTTGCCTCAGCCACAATCCTTGGGTCATTTTCACTGGAGCCGAAACCGACTGAATAACCAGGTTTCAGACCTCCCTTCAGACTGAGCAGCTGACTCTTTGTTGGAGAGAACTGTAGTTCATATGCCTCTGCCCACTGTTTGAGGCTGTCGATGTATTTTTCGATTCTTTTATGAGCGGTCTGGGGCCTAGCCGCTGCAACCGAGAGGGCAATGTCGTCCGCGTATAGCACTATATTTGCTTTGTCGTTCAGTCGTATGTTGCTTATATCTGTCATTGCAACCTTCCAGAGTGTCGGGCCCAACTGCGACCCCTGGGGGCAACCCCTCTCAAGTGGCTTCGTGTATGACTTTCCCTCAATCTTGAGGTTCACCGTCCTGTCGCCCAGGTAGCTCTGTATTAGCCGGATTGTTCTTAGTGAAGCGCCGAGCGCGTCGAGTCTGGACAGCAAAGGGTACCAGCCGACGTTGTCGAAAGCCCCAGTGATGTCCAGAAACACCCCGAACACGTGCCTACTATTACTGTCCTTGGTCCAGTTATTCAAAGATTTTATAGCCGTAATTGTCGATCTATTTGGAACAAAGCCGTGTTGCTGTCTGTAGTTATTTAAATCTGTTTCCGTTTCTAGGTCTTGTATAATAAGCGTCTCTAATGCCTTGGCCATTGTAGGCAACAAGCTAATGGGCCTATAAGACTTCGGGCTCTTCGGATCTTTCTTCCCTTGTTTTGGAAGGACAACCAACTTGGCACACTTCCACGACCGTGGGAAAGTGGCTTCCGTAATACACCTTCTGAACAGGCTCACTATCTCCTCCCCAAGGACTGGCCAAGCCCTCCTGAGGAGTCCAGCCGTAATGCCATCGGCTCCAGGGGCTTTCCCCGGGCGCATTCTCCAGATTGCCGCCTTCACCCTTTCGGCATCTACTGGTCTATTGTACTCTTCAATGGGCCCATTTTTGATAAAGTCTCTTTTGTGCTCTTCTCTAGGGAAGAAGGAACCTAGTAGAACTTCCGCTGTTTCATCCAGCGTTTCAGACATTGTCCCGTCCGGGCGGACCATGGTAGAGGGTACCTTGTTTGGCTTTTTGCCATTTTTTGCCCAGCTGAAGGCTTTACCCCATACATTAGCATTTATGTCTCCGGAAAAACAGCGCCATGCATCCATCTTGGAGGATCTGATTTGGGCCACGTATCTGTTACGGGCTTGACTATAGGCAGGTCTATCGGTCCTATGGAGGCCTTGTCTCCTCATACGGTTTATAGTCTTTTTGATGGTAGTTAGTTCGACTGTCCACCAGGGCTGTTTGCCTGCTCTTCGACCTTCAGTGCTGGTTCTCGGCATAGAGTCCGCAGCTGCCTTTTGAATGTTACCAATTAAGGTACGTGCGTGCGTATCCACAGTGGTCCTGTCTATGTCCATAGATCGGTTGCATAGACCAGCTGCAAACTTTGGCCAATCAGCCCGCTTAATATTATATCTGTATGATATTTCTCTTGGCATCCTATCGGTTCTGAGGTCTACATTATATGTGAGGACATTATGATCGCTGTCGGTTCTATCTGTAATCGACCAGTCATGTACCAAGTTTACGATTTGTGGCGTCACAAGGGTAACATCGATGTTAGACGAGCCCATACCTTCTCGTTCATAGGTTGTCAGTTCACTTGGTCTGTTTACGACTGTAAGATTAAAATCTTCAATGAGGTCCACGGTCTGACCTCCTCGGATATTCGTGTCAGCACAGTGCCAGAGC
>NW_021771427.1:1041-1873 GCF_005508785.2 Acyrthosiphon pisum | reverse complement strand
TTGTCTTTGTTGATTTGCATTATCTTAATATTTCTTGTGTTTTGTTTCTTATTATTATCATTTATTGCGGCCAACGCCCTTGTTGTTCTTTTTCTCTTGTCGTAAAACATTATTTGTTCCGCTTATTGCAACGTTTTTTTTTCGTTTAGTGTTTTTTACAATCTTGTCGGGTGTACGTATTTATTGGTACACACCAAACATCAATTAAATATTGTGTACGTATTTTTGGTACACACCAATCTTGAATTATTATTGTAAATTTCGATCTGTACAATCGGACTGTGTGGTCATTGTGATCAATCCAATTATTATTATTATTGCGATATTACGTGCGACGCTACTGGAAGCCGTCACTGCACCGGCTCATTATTATTGTTTGGAATAAACGGCCAATTATTATCATTCAAACCGTGAGTTATTAATTTATATTATTTAACAACTCTACTATTGCCATCCGTGGGTGACCTGATCCGACGGCTTGTACGCACACTGTGCGCCTCACCGTCACCAAGTGCCACCTACTCCCGCGTAAGTCCGCCAGCACTCGCCGTAGTGTGTGAGAGGTCGCCCAGGTCTTCGGAATCCACATTCAACGGTTGTCTCCAATGTGGGCAGGCTGTCCGGATCAACGTCAAGACTTCAATAGTTTAAGTTTAGTTATTAAGCCAACCTGTCCTAACCGACTACGGAGACCCCCCCCCACCATTAACTAAATTCTATAATCTTGTTCTCCTCAACAACTGAGGGCATTAGTTTTCGCCACATAATCATTGACTTTCTCGTATTATCATTTATAGTATTTGGTATAATATTTACTCTTTAGTACGCGGTC
>NW_021771427.1:177-941 GCF_005508785.2 Acyrthosiphon pisum | reverse complement strand
TATCGGGAATTTCCCGATTTTCCTATGACCCAATCCGTCCCTGCCTATACCTATACTCAATGGTACCATTTAAAGTCGTTCTGCTATCTTGAGTGTCTGACTATGTGTCATTTGTCCACTCGGCACCGCAGTGAGCAGTCTGAAGTCTAAACACTTATTTATTTCTGAAGATCTATCCAAATCGTTCAAAAAAACAGTGATGATTTTTACAGCATAGCATAGTTGACGACTGTGATTCCATTTGTATTCGATTCCACTTATTATTTTTAAACATAAGTATTTTTTAGTTTCATTTTTACAACCTTCAAACGTTGCGATACCGTCAAACTGACGAGTGGTACCGACGACGATTAACGAATATGTCCGACCCCGGTCTCTTAGTGGGTGAAGACTTCAGTTCATCGTTGTCGTAAACTCGTAAATATGCCATGGCCGTACTATAATACAGGGTGATTCTTTTATCAAACAACACTCATTATTTCAAAAAGTGTAAGTTTTTTTGAAAATATTTTTTTACATACTTTCAAGTCGCTTACAAAACAACGTTTTTCTTAAAAAATTATATTTTTAAATATTTTTTATCCTTATCATTTTTTAAGTTTTTTACTTTTTTGAATGACAACATAGGGTTTTAATTTTATATTCCAAAGCAGAATATTTTTCTTAATATTTTGATACATGAAAATCGAATTTGGGACGAGTAGTTTATGAGTTATAAATATTCAAAGTTTAGATGAGCGTAGAAGTGGACAAACATTTCGCGG
>NW_021771427.1:0-127 GCF_005508785.2 Acyrthosiphon pisum | reverse complement strand
CAATTATTACATTAATAATATGTACTTCTAAATGGGTGCTTGCAGCAATTATTTAATTTGGTCCCAAAAATTAATAATTATTTCCTTTTATTGTATTGAAGAAAAAATTACCTAAATTTTAATTTTT
>NW_021771426.1:3217-4278 GCF_005508785.2 Acyrthosiphon pisum | reverse complement strand
AGTTATAAATTATGAATTCGAATAAGTTATGAATGAATTGAACAATATACACACTTATGCACGGGATATTACGCAAAGCTAAAGTTTTTTTTCTTTCATGGCTTAAAAAGGTGACACGAGTCGTGAAAATATTGTTACAAAAACAGTGGATAGCGAGTCAAAAAGGTTGGACACTACTAGTCAAAACCATAATTAGGATAAAAAATATTTTTATATTAAAAAATGTAGAATTCATTAGGTTTATCTTTGACAATAACTTAGATCCATTTTTAATTTTAATAAAAATTGATTTGGGCATTTGTTTGTAAATATCTGTGAACTAGTGTCACAATTGACATAGGTATGCGTCTATAGCACAAATAATTATTAAGATATTATCACTGATAATTATAAATCTTTTATTTCCTACCGAAATATGTAGGTAGGTATTATCTCTATCAATAAAAATTTCGAAAAATAAAATATGAATATAAAATATAAATCCATATTCACTTACATGTTACATAGGCACATATAGGTAGTTAAATATTTTATATTTGGATATTTGGAGTAGAAAATTGTGTAACTAAGGTGAAATGTTGTATTGAAAAATTAGGAATTGGTTAAGGGGGGTGTGGGGGGCGAAGTCCCCCACGAGTCTGCGTTGAATAATTTTGCACTTGCAACGCAGTTAATAAATTGTTGGATTGAGCTCCTCTACTTAATAATTCCCAATTCGAGCACTGCTCATGAGGTTGTCTAGATAATAATCTTACCTTTAGATTTTATAAGAGGTCAATTTACTCTAATTTTTAAACTAACGGAGCTACACGCGTTCTGCTTTGCGTATAATTTGCTATGTTACGCATTTGTAAGACGGAGACAACACATGCGGGTATCACGTCCTCTTAACAATTATGGATCGATGATATAGAATTTCGTTAAAACAAAAAAAGATACGTGTTTCTTTATTTTTTAATAGGCAATTTTTTATAACATTTTCAAAATGTTTAAACGCGCAGCTTGTACACTTGTACCAATTGTAAATTTGACTTTTTAATTTCAAATGGTAACCGTGGTAT
>NW_021771426.1:0-1272 GCF_005508785.2 Acyrthosiphon pisum | reverse complement strand
AACTTCCCGATGGGCCGGTTCTTGTGAGGGCCGGCAGGGCCGGTATAATTATTATAATATATTTACAAAAACAAATTATATTTTTATAATTTAAGCATAATATATATTAAGAAAATCAAATACCTACGAAGGTATTATGTTTAATATCTTAAACTATTGCAATTCATAGAAGGAATTTCGGTATTTACACTATTTTCCCTCCAATTCATGCTAATGTATTATTTAGAAATCTGTGGTATTGGTATTTTATTATTTATTTTTTATATTGTATGGTAGAATTCAGTTAGTTGCGTGATAATATTGATAATCTTATTTTATCATTATTTATGTGTATTTTGATTTTGAACTTTTTTACACAAACGAGTTACCGAGTTAGTTACAATACTTACAAACGTGTGTTTAGTGTAAAAAATTAATTGAACTGTGCAATTTAAATAATGTGTGAAGCTGGTAAAAACGAAAGAAGAGTGCTGAAAAGGTATACGAGAAAAAAAATAAAATAACTGTTGGGAAATATTTACGTGGAACATTGTTTTAGATTTTCAATCCTAAGCTATAAAAGTCGAACATTTTATAAATTTTGTCATAATTTGAACTTTAAATGCATGTGCGCCTATGTATTTTTAATATTTTTCAATTGCTATTGTAACAATATATCAGAAGCCTTGTATTAAATTTTCACGCTTTTTGGCCTAACCAATAACATTTTATTTTTATTTATAGAAAAAAAAACTAAAAAAATTAAAATTTTAAATGTTCCGTAAACAGCTCAAAAAGAGTCAAATTATTTTCAAAATTTTACCGTGTATAAAAAATTCTAATATAAACATTCAGTGAAATTTTCAAGTATCTACAGTCATTTGTTTTTTAATTACAACAAAATAAGAAAACCGTTACATGAGAAATTGAGTGAATATCAAATGTAAAAATATGAATTTCAAACGCTCATAAAAATTTAATTTGACTTTCTTCTAGACATTTTTTTTTTGCTTAAGGTAGACAAATTTATGAGGAATCTTGTATTACATTTACAAATCTTAGATTTAAAAAAAAATGTTTTATGAATTTCTAACTCAAAATAATTTTCAAACTTTCGTCATATTTACGTATTTTGTCAATATTTGAACTTTAAATGCTTATAAAAAAAATTGTGTCTATGGATTTTTAATTTTTTTCATCTGCCTTTGAAACATTATACTAGGAGTCTTCTATTAAATCTTCAAGCTTTTTTAACCAACAAATAATTTTTTTTTTATTTTTATAAAAAAAAAA
>NW_021771425.1:1988-2895 GCF_005508785.2 Acyrthosiphon pisum | reverse complement strand
CAAATAAAAAATAATAAATTTATTTACTGTGGGAAATGGGGATGACCACATTCAAATTATAAATAATTAAATTAAGAGGCTGTCAGCGCAATATTTGTTTTATCTCTCTGGCTCACACGCAACATAGACAAAATGCATTTACGCAAAATCATTTTTTCTATGTGTTTGAGTAATCTTAGAGTAAAGTCACCCACTCACCCATGACAAAAAAGATAGAGAAAAATACTTTTGAGGGAATGACATATCGATTTGTCTAAATGAAGGGTGGAAATGCAAAAGGTGGTATTGCCAAAAACCAAAATGCTCACAAATCAAGGAAAACTGTAACACATTTTCTGACGACTATAAACATTCAGAATAAGTTTATTTATATGTAAAAATAAAAACTAAACGATTGACAGTTTCAAAATAAATCTACCTAAATTGTAAACATTGTTTTTAATGCTTTAAAAATTTCGTGTCAGACCAAAACGTGGTATTGCAGGTTTTGAAAAGGTAATGGCAATATCACGTTTTAAAGTTGTTCCTATTTCTGTTGATACAAAACGCATTATTTCCTGCAATACCACGTTTTGAAGAAAAATGCAATATTGGCAATACCACGTTTTGCAATGATATCAAGTATGCTCCAATACTAATAACATTGGCAATAATTCGTTTTGACTTGGACATGATTGAATATGTAATACCACGTTTTGCATTGACATTAAATGTGGCAATATCACATTATGCATTGAACATCAGTTTTAAAATCGATTTTATTCACAAAAGTAATCGATATAATAATTTAATTCTGACTGCAAAATCGAATTCCTCACATTTTTTTCCATATGAATCGATGTTTAACTCGATTTTCGAAATTTCGGCAATACCACGTATTGCATTTGCACCCTTCAAATATTGTCTC
>NW_021771425.1:0-1888 GCF_005508785.2 Acyrthosiphon pisum | reverse complement strand
AAAACAATTTAAACGTCATTTAAATTTACAACATTTTTTTTATTTTTTTGAAAGTCGAATACAAAGTCAAATACTAATAAAATATAAAATCGATATGTCATTCCCTCAAAAATATTATTCTCTATCTTTTTTGTAATAGGTGACTTTACTCTAAGATTACTTAAACGCATAGAAAAAATGATTTTGCGTAAATGCGTTTTGTCTATGTTGCGCGTGGGCCAGAGAGAGAAAATAAATAGTGCGCTGACATCCTCTTAAGATAAAAATTAAATGTATAATAATTATTCGTAATGTACCAAATTTTCCGTGGCAAACATCAATTACAAAAACTAATAATATACGTAATGATAGATATTATATAATAAATATAATCGCAGGTTATGGATATTGTTCAGCTATAATATCAGCTAAGATAGGCAGTCACGATAACGGAGGTAGTCTTGGGTGGTAGTCACGATAATAGTCGTGGTCTCGTATAACAGGAAAGTACCGACATTTGTATAATCCTTATAATTAATTTCCAAATACAACGTTGGGCGCCTAAAATTAACATTTAAAACAATTTAAATATTCTTAGGCCATATTAGGCTTAATGTGACTGTTATAGATTGAATATAGTCTAAAAAACATTTAAAAAAAAATAAATAATTATTATTATGAGTTATGACATTACACTCAAAACACTTTATTATTAGGTACATAGTATTGTATTGCTCAGTATTGGTGATGGTTTATATTTTATAAAGATTGTATAAACCAAATTTGAATATATTATTATAAAATCTAAACTTAATTACATACAATTTGAAAGTAATATATAGTAACAATAGTATATGCTAAATGCTTAGCCGATAGCCGCATAGGGATTACAAATTTCATTCAGTATTGTAATTTATTGGTAAAAAAAAAAAAAAAATTAATACCTACCTCCTCTATATTTTATACATTTTTATAATAAAACTAACATTGTATGATAAATATTAACTTAAAAATGAAAAGTGTAATTTACTATATATTCATTTGCATATAAAGAGAAATTAATAGTTATACTGATTTGGTTATGACTCTGATTTAAATGAGAGGTACATACAACCGCATGAGCTTTTTGTATTAGGTTCTGGCACAAATGATAAATCCTTCATTTTAATCTTACGTTCAGTTTTCAGGTACCTATACCCAGGGACGGATTGGAATTTCGGACCAGTCCGGAAAAATACTTTTTTGCCGGCCCACTATTTGTTGGGAGATTGGGGGCAACTGGCAAGTGTATTTTGCAAAATATATTGTGTTTCTCTCAATCTCTATCAATAAAATAAATTGTAGATTATTGTACTTTGTACAGTAACAGTTTAATATTTTTAATTATTAATATATTATTATTATCATAATGACAAAGTTCAGCTAAAACTCTCTTCGCTATTCTGAGACTTGAAAAATGATTTAATGCTTTTAGAAGCCTTTGCTTCTAAAAGTAGTATTTTTTTATTTTTGTCTCGAATTTTTTCAGCTTCTCCTTTTCGTTTTTAATACAGCCTGATCCATCCGTTTCCACTTTATTTTATAATTCACAAATATTACTATTGTAATATAAAATATTTTATGAATTATTCCTAGTTAAGTACTTGGTAATTGAATTGTAAAATTAATTATATTGTGCTGAACTGCTGAGTGCTGACTGCCGAGTGCTGATATCGAGGTTTTGACTTTTGAATGACGATTGATATTTAAATATAAATGTTGGCGCTGAAAATGACCATCAGTGATATGCTAATGAGCACAACGGCACGATTGTCTTATCGGTCAGTCCCACCTTCCACTCATCTCTTCTTCCTATCTTATATTCCTTGTGTATTATTATTATTATTGATTATTAGAATCACCATATTTA
>NW_021771424.1:2691-2922 GCF_005508785.2 Acyrthosiphon pisum | reverse complement strand
ATAATAAAGTAGAAGAGCCACTAGCTTGCAGGTTGAAGTGCCTAATAATGTGTTGACGCTAATGGATATGGTAAAAATGTTAAGCCCCCCCACGGATGTGACCAGATATCCGCCTATGCCTGTATTGAAACTCTGTACATCATTGGTCCTAATAACTATTTTTCGGTATGTTGCACGGAACTGTTTTGCAGTGGGGTTATTATTAGTATAAGGACTTTAAATTCTTCGATC
>NW_021771424.1:428-2591 GCF_005508785.2 Acyrthosiphon pisum | reverse complement strand
ACATCCTCTAGGTCAATTTCAGTAGCAATATTTTGTTCAATGTATTTCAGCATTAATGCATGCGTTTAGGCGCTTTTGGGTCATCATTGACCTCAACTTTAATTTTACAATAGTCAATTTTGAAAATGCTCTTTCACAAGAGCAACTTGTAACGGGAATGGTAACAAACAATTTTAAGGATTTATAAAAATCTGAAAAAATTTCTGAACGTCCACTATCTACTAATTAATCTAACCATTTTGAAATATTAATGTTAGATGAACCGCATATAGATTCTATTAATTCGGATATTGAACAATATTTATTGTTCATGATTAGTTTTACTTCTTAAGTATAACATTAGAAGCATTATGTCAATGAATGTTATGTCAGTTACAAACATACCAACATACATACTATAACTATATAATACATAATAACCAATATTGTTAATATTGTTATAACTAAACAGTTAGGCATTTGTTCATTTGATTATTATTTTTGTTGATGATCATGACGTATACATAATACCTCAACAGAACACTTTTATTTTTACTTAACTATTTAATGTGTAACTGTTAATTACTACTTATGGACTGTGATTATGTACCTATTAATTTTAACCCGTTCATTGATTATGGCTCGACATAGAGTCAGACTTTAAACGTTAAACTTACGTGTTATGATTTTTAATGATTGCCTTAAACTAATATTTTGTTTTGCTTTCACTTACAAACAAAAGTTTGATATATGTGTACATGTCTCTCTACACAACACTTTTATTTCACTTATTATTAGTTTTCCCTTTTGTCATTTGACTTAACTGTTTAATTGTATAACTGTTGATCACTGCTTAAGAACTATTCTTTTGCTATGACTAAACATATTTTAAACTGTACTCCTATTGTTTTAACTAATATCTGTTTGACAAATATGCTTACAATATAGTTTATTAAACAATTGACATTAAACGTACAACTGTACTTTTCGATTTAATTATTACTTTATTACATTAGTACTTAAGTAACTCAAAGCCCTGTGCTTTAAAAACAGTTCCAGCTATTATTCATTTTGATATTGTCAAATTTTGGAATAGTTACCACTTATTTTATTCATTAAAAACTATTATGGGTAAAGTATGTTTACTTAAAAATATTTATACTTAACGAAGCATAGAGTTGTATACTTAAATAAGTTTTATTACATTTCGAGCACTTTTCGTTGTAGGTGGATTGTCCGTTCGGGAATCGACTTTCACCCGAGATGACTGATAGCTAGACACTCAAACTCAGAATAATAAATAATATAAAATAAAAAGATATAAACATTTTAGAACTATGAAATAACGCTAAAACATTTGTACTCTGTCATTAATACGATTAATTAATTGATAAATAAATATGTGATTTAAAATTGAATTACACTAACCGCCTATTAATTTATAGGTAGTCGGACGGTAACTGGTTCCAGGCGTGGCTGAAGAGCCTGAAGGTGGTTCAAGTTGAACCTAACCTTGTGGACGAAAACGCCATGATGGACGACCACATCATTGAAGTTGTGATGGAAGACGGCGTTATGGACGAAGACAATGTGGGAGAACAAGGAGACGTGGAAAACATGGAAGTCGTGATGGAAGACGAAGACAATGTGGACCACATCATTGAAGTTGTGATGGAAGACGGCGTTATGGACGAAGACAATGTGGAAATTGTCGACGTGGACAACATGGAAGTCCAGATGGACTACGAAGTTTTTCCGGCGGACGTCGAGATAGTCGATGTCCTGCCCGGTGAACTAGAGTTCATGGACATTTTCCATGACTTCAACCCTGAAGTTGATGTTGAACTACCAAGAGTTCATGCGCCACGAGTAGACAGGCCAGCCAGCATTCGACATCCACTTCCGGATCGGCACGACATTGGGCCGTTGAATGCAGTCTGCAGGCACTGTGAGGCCCGTCACTTCAACTGTGAACGCACTTCGAGGGGTCATTTCACATTGTGTTGCAACAACAATCAGATGGTCATTCCTGAAGGACCCCGTCAGTTGCAACAAGCACCTGAATTGCTGCAGAGTTTGTTGGTAGACGACTCACGGATAGCAACCCAGTTCCGTAAAAACATAAGACGGTACAACAACACTCTTGCGTTTGCCGCCTTCTCCACTGACCTCAATCAGAGAAGA
>NW_021771424.1:0-378 GCF_005508785.2 Acyrthosiphon pisum | reverse complement strand
AATATATTTTATTTTATAGATTGGTGAAAAGAAAAAAAACTCTTTCAGAACTGAGAAGAACAATGGCTTTATAACTTTTTTATGTGAATTCTGCTTATAACAGAATATTAAATTAAATTGCTGTATTTTATGTATTATAAAAATAATCATTAGTTAATAAATGTTATACTATATTTGTATTAATATTATTACTTTTTAATATTAAGTAAGAGCAACAAAATTATAGCTCTGAAACATTTAAATGTTTGACATTTAATCATATTAACTATAAACATTTAAACATCATACTTGAATAATGTCAATTGTTTATAATATCCGTATAGGTTTCATATTACTTTATGCAAACAATTTATCACATTTTAAAACAAAATGTATCAA
>NW_021771423.1:35625-36807 GCF_005508785.2 Acyrthosiphon pisum | reverse complement strand
CACTTACAATGCACAGAAAATGCTGTTAATTTCATTAAGGTTTTTTCTAACAAAGTTACTACTGTTTTTGATAAAATTAACACTTCTCATAAGTTACTAATTGATAATAATAGGAAAAAATGTTTTCCAATTATTTCAAGTATACTATTTTGTGACACTCAAGAAATTGCTTTGCGTGGAAAAACATCAAATTAAGGAAATTTCAATTCTTTAATTAACTTTAGAATAGAAGCTGGTGATACAATTTTACAAAGTCATTTAGAATCAAGCCCCATAAATTCAAAATATATTTCAGCTAGAGTTCAAAATGAAATAATTGATATTACAGGAAAACTAATCTTAAGCAGAATAACAAATTATTTAGTGAAATTTTACAGTCATTTAGAATCAAGCCACAAA
Source organism: Acyrthosiphon pisum (assembly GCF_005508785.2). Lineage (NCBI taxonomy): Eukaryota > Metazoa > Arthropoda > Insecta > Hemiptera > Aphididae > Acyrthosiphon > Acyrthosiphon pisum. Next base: position 36,408 of record NW_021771423.1, on the reverse strand, counting down.
AATTCAAAATATATTTCAGCTAGAGTTCAAAATGAAATAATTGATATTACAGGAAAAATAATCTTAAGCAGAATAACAAATTATTTAGTGAAATCGCAATCATTTTTTTCTATTCTCGCTGATGAGACTGCTGATATTTCTGGTACAGAACAGTTATCTATAGGTATAAGATACATCTCATTTGAATCAGAAAACCCTGTAATCAAAGAACAATTTTTAGGTTTTGTTGCTTTAACAGATATGCATGCTAAAATTGTAGCAAAATCTATAATACATTTTTTGAGAAACTCTGGTCTTAATTTAAACAATTTAGTAGGACAAGGATACGATGGTTGTAGTGCTATGTCAGGTATTCATAATGGTGTCCAAGCAATTATTAAAAATGAATTTCCTAAAGCTGTATTTGTACACTGGTTCATCACATAGACTAAATTTAGTAATAAATGATTTGAATAAACTTCAGCATGTTCAAAACTGTGCTGGAAGTATCAGGTCAATTATTAAATTTTTTAGGTTAAGTCCTAAAAGAAGAAAAAGAATAGAAAAAATTTCTTTATTTTGCGAGACTAGATGGTCAGAAAAATATAAAACTATAAGAATTTTTAGTGAACATTTTGTGGGGATAGTTGAACAATTAGAAATAATATCTACGGAAACAGGCGTTGATTCACAAACAAAAAGTCAAGCATTTCAGTTACATAGTGCAGCAACTAAATCAAATTTTATAGTGTGTTTATTCATAATGGCAACATTTTCTGCTCAACTAGAACCTATAACAAATGC
>NW_021771423.1:32907-35575 GCF_005508785.2 Acyrthosiphon pisum | reverse complement strand
TATTTTCATGAGATTTTAAAAAGCTCAAAATGTGCAAATGAGCTTGAGAAGAAATTAAAATTCCTCGTATTGTTTCTAACCAAAAGCATCGTTCAAATCACCAATAAATACTCTGAAGATTATTTTAGAGTTTCCTTATACCAACCCATATGTAGATTCTTAATAATGCAATTAAAGCTAAGATTTTCTAATGAAAACAGTGCTGCTCATTCCTTATTAAATTTACATCCGAATAATATGAAAAAAATGCAGCATGATGAATTTAAAAACATGATAGTAGAAATAAATAATTTTTATGCAATTGATAATTTGGTTGAGGAGTGTATGTTATGGTATAATGTGTGGAAAAATAGAAACATAAGTCAATGTGAAATGAAAAACATAAGTTTCATAAGTCTATTAGATGAAGCAAATTTATATCCAGCTGTTAAAATTGCTCTAACTATTGCATTAACTCTACCAGTTACTACTTGTTCAGTAGAAAGAACTTTTAGTACACTGCGTAGAGTAAAAACTTGGACAAGAAATACTATTGGTGATAATCGACTTAATGGTTTATGCATGATAGCTGTCCCATAAAGAGTTTGTCAAAAATCATAAATTAGAATTAATTGAAGAAATTATAAATGAATTTGGTTTACTACCACGCAGGATGGAACTATTATTCAATGACTGAATGGTTGTTATTTATAATTATTTGTTGATATATTTATATTATTTTTTTCTGAGAACCCCAAGTTGTGTAAGATAACACGTGTAATTCATATTAAGTTTGATCTTTATGATGTTTCTTTTTTATTTCATTATTTTATAGGCTTATAGAGTATATACTATTGAAACGGTGCACGTACTTCACGTGGCACCGTTGTGTAATAATGAAAAACTTCTTCGGGTTTTGGTATAAAAGATTGTTGTTTATTTCTATGGAATGATTAATTATTTACAATTTTTTACAAGGGGAGTGGGTTCGAGGGCCACCCGGCCGTCGGTTTCCCGTACAATAATGGGAATGGTTTATGATATATTAATTACAAGTTAAGTGGAAAGAATGAAGTTAATATACCGGGCCCGCTTGTAAAAGTGGCGTTCGGTCTATGAACTTCAATCGGGTAGCGTGGCCGTATCAGGCGCGCTTGAGGGGTCGAATTCTGTGTGGTCGTCCTGAAAAGGACGATTTTGTTGATTCCCGGGGTTATCCGACGGTATTAGCTGTCGGCCGGGATAGGTTCGGCGGAGGTACTGCTCGTCAATGCCGACGGAGTGATATCGCCACGGTCTTGTGGCGGTGTCACGGCGTTGCTTATATATACGTTTTGACGCTAGTTTGTTCGCACGTCGAGGACGTTCGTCAGGTGTCGGTGGATACGACGTTACCTGATTTGTCGATTAGCCCTGAGCGGTGTCGAACAATACTATGCGCCGTTGGTCGTATAATATAGGCAACCTTCACTCGGTTGTTGGTAGTGGTGGGCAAAAACCATCGATGTTCTTAAAACATCGATGTTTTCGTTCGATACATCGATGTTTTACCATCGATTTTACCCATCAAAGTATCGCTTTAAATATCGATGTTCAGAGTTCGATGTTGATAATATGTTGATAATAGTACTGATAAGAGGCGCTGTCTCTAGACGCTCGTATTAATCAGTAAGTTATGTTTAGACAAATAAATTCAACATTCGAGTGGTTTCACGAATTTTGTTTTGAATTATGGTCTTAAACCGTAATCAAACAATAACCGAAATTATGGTCATTGATTATCAAACTAGATGCACGCAGGGGCGGATTCAGAGTTTGGAGACTGTGGGTCAGGACACTTCAAGGGGCCACTTATTAAAACTAGATTAAAAATCTATACTTGTGTACTAGGTAATAAAACAAAAAAAAAGGTGGGTAAGTGGATGTCGCTCTACTGTACAGTAGGTTACAAGTGGGTCACTGTATAATGGATGTTATTAAATTTGAATTCAATGATATAATATCATTGTATAAGAAAAACGATTCTGAGCAGAGACGGTATGTCAGTCTATGTATAAGACATAATATTATATATGGTATTAAAAAAAAAATTGACATATAATAGGTACCTACCTATAATAAATTCCAAATTAATCATATCACAATATCCATTAGGTACTTATAACGCGTTATACATCAACAACAAATCGTGGTATTATCATAGATATATAATAGTATACTTTAGAAGTTTCAATAATATACAATCACAACAAAATAACTAAAATAGTTATTCCAGGTTTTTTAATATGTGATTTCGTCCAAATTTGAGCTTAAAATGACTATAAAAATAAACTGTGTAAATGTATTTTTTAGATTTTTTGGTAACAGAATTAATTACTTACGTGGAATCTTGTTTTAAATTTTCAATTCTTAGATACAAAAATTGAACATTTTATAAATTTTTAACTACAAAATATTTTTTCAAATTAAAATTTAATAAATTTTGTCAAAATTTGATCTTTAAATGCTTATAAAAAAAAATTGTGCCTATGTATTTTTAATATTTTTCAACTGATATTGTAACAATATATCAGGAGCTTTGTATTAAATTTATACACTTTTTGGCCCAACAGATAAAACTTTATTGATATTTATAGAACAAAAAAACAATTGAAAACTGACAATGTCCGTAAACAGCTCAAAAAGTGTC
>NW_021771423.1:29730-32542 GCF_005508785.2 Acyrthosiphon pisum | reverse complement strand
CTTTATTGATATTTATAGAAAAAAAAACTAAAAAAATTGAAAACTGACCATGTCCGTAAACAGCTCAAAAAGTGTCAAAATATTTTCAAAATTTCATCGTATATAGAAAATACTAAAATAAACATTCAGTGAAATTTTCAAGTATCTACAGTCATTCGTTTTTCAATTACAACAAAATAAGAAAATCGTTACATGAGAAATCGAGTGAATATCAAATGTTGTAAAAATATGAATTTCAAACGATCATAAAAATTTAATTTGACTTTCTTATAGATATTTTTTGTTTGATAAAGGTAGATTATCTTAGATTTAAAAAGAAAAATTTTTACGAATTCTTAACTCAAAATAATTTACTAATTTTCGTGATTTTTCCATATTTTGTCAATTTTTGAACTTTAAATGCTTATAAAAAAAAAACTGTGACTAGGGATTTTTAATATTTTTCATCTGCTTTTGAAACAATATACTAGGAGCCTTTTATTAAATTTTCAAGATTTTTTAATCAACAAATAAAGTTTTATTGATATTTATAGAAAAAAAAACTAAAAAAATTGAAAACTGACCATGTCCGTAAACAGCTCAAAAAGTGTCAAATTATTTTCAAAATTTCATCGTATATAGAAAATGCTTATATAAACATTCAGTCAACATTTCATGTATCTACGGTCATTTTTTTAAAAGTTACACCAAAAACCAAATTCAATTTTTGGAAAAAATTCCCGTTTTTCCTTAATTTTTCTTTGGTTTTTCTTGGCGCTTTTGAAAATTACTGGGAATTTTAAATTTTAACCTCCCCAATGCATCAATGATATTCACTTTCCAATCGAACAAGACACTGAAGTTGAAAATCGAAACATTATTTTGACTACTTATCGTGTACACACAAACGTCTTAATTAATTTGAGACGACTGAAACTTCTTTCAGCCGTAGCACTACTCACAGGCAGTGTATAAAATTGTTTATATAAAGTAGATAAATTTGGGTACGATGAAATCATATCGTTAGCTATCATAAATTTCAAAACTTCATTTGTTGAAATATCTTCACAGTTCTTATTTAAATGATAGTAAACAGAGGTAAATGATTCATATTCTAAGATGAGATCATCTTGATCAATATCAATTTTATAAATTTCAGAGATTTTTTTAAGTTCATTAATTTATTTCTCATTAGTTTTTTTTTCAAAATAATACTTCTTTGGATCAAGTCATTCAAATTGCTGAACAATATTTGAAAAATCTTCAAACCTGTGATTTAAAACATTTATAAATGAATCCAAAATTACAAAGTATGTATTAATCTTATAACTTTGATCAGCTGATTTATTTAAATTATCCTCTATATCAATTTCATCAAAAAATGTTTGAAATATATATTAAGTACATATATCTAAAAATAATGAATAATACATTTCAAAGTAATCGGTGGTTAACTGAAATTACTGAATTAATTTTAGTTCCTAAAACTTACCTTGTTCCTTGGGTTGTTTAAAAAAAAAATACCTGATGGATGATGAAATATTATAGTTAAAATTTATTAGCTAATAAACTACAACTACTTCATATTTAATATGATATAGTAGGAACTTGAAATACTACCTTGTTTTATAGAAGTTTGAACAAAAGATAAAATACTTTTATTTCCTTATACACTTTTTTCTTTTTCTTTCATTAGTCTTCTCGACTTTTTTTTTAAGTGACTGACACAATGGTTCAATTTCCATACTTTGGAGTTTAGATTTAAGCTTTGTAACGGCTTACAATTTTAAAACTAATTATTTATTAAAACCATCAAAGTACCAAACATATAAATAAGTCCATATAAATAAATGTTAAGAGGACGCCACGGCGTCCTCTTAATGGATATTATAATCATAACACTTTTCCGTCAATCGTGATGGACGTTCGCGACGGCATTAGTATATTGTTGACAACTGACTGTTAACTTAAATAGTTTAGTTCGATTGTATATGGCAATAAGGAATATTATATCACTGTGGTGTGGAGGAGAGCCAGGAAGAGATATAGACATACCTAGCCATGGACTTATTAGTCATAAGGGCTATAGATTTACGTCGGATTATATAAAAATAGTTTCATTAGTTCTGCGAACGCGCGTCGCAACCAGCACACACAATTTTGTATTTTTGTATACTATATTACTATTACTATATACAATAGACCCATTATTATTTAGTGATAAAACTTATTTTTGATTTGTAAATAAAATCTAATTTTATCAGCGCAATGGGTACCGGGTATCGGGGTACGTCGTACACAATAAAATATGATTTACTCAACTTTCTACTAAAACGATAAATATAATATATAAATTACGAATTGATAAAATGTGAATTTTTATTCATTTTTCAAGTAAATCCGAGAGGCCAAGTGTCCAACTGCCCAAGATCTGAAAAGAGGCCAATTTGATCGGCAAATATGAACTGTGGGTCAGCTGACCTCCTGAACCCCCTCCTAGATCCGCCCCTGGATGCACGGTATAGTTTAGGTTATAATTTTATTATTAAGACTTATAATTATTTAATTAAATACCTAATTAGTTCAAACTTCATATTTCATAATAAGTACTTCATATGAGTTTCTATAATATTTGTTGCATACACTAACCTCGCTACAGATTGAGGTGGTAGTGCAGTGCGGTGGTTACCGGAATTAGATAGGACTAGAGTAGGTAAATGACATTTTTAACAGTAGGCTATATACATGCTTATATTATTATAGTCTTAATAATAGTAATACACGCTTGTGGACGGGGGAGGGGGGGGCACTTTACCTACCGGACTTAGTTATA
>NW_021771423.1:27487-28437 GCF_005508785.2 Acyrthosiphon pisum | reverse complement strand
TTTGGAGCTAGAGCAGCAGCTCTAGCACAAAACCATTGTTTTATATATATACGAACTATAAAAATACATAAGTCACGTAAAGCATTATTTTCTTTTAAAGTTAATTTAAATTCGTTACGAAATAAAAATATTTTTATAGAATAAATAGCTTTTGACATCCATCGAGCGTGATGTATTGGCCCAGGAACTTTGAAAAATATACCATTTGGAGGTGTTTTACCAAGAAAGATAATATTTAACTCTAGCAGCTCCTTATAGTCATCTCGGGGTTGATATTGTTTTAATTGATTTATACAGAATATTAAAAGTTCATCCTTTAAATTTTGTAATGATTGAAAGACAAAAGTATCTTCCAATCCAATATGAAAATTGTTGACATTAATGTTAGGCCAACATTTTTTAAAACATTTAAAAATCGGTACATCTGGGGCAGATGCAATATCAATCTTTATTTCAAAAGCACTTCTTAATACAACTTCAAGTATATGGTGTCTGCACGGTAAATAAAGAATTTCACGTTCTAACTTTTGTTCAAGTAATATACAAGCACCTTTTAGTCGACCGGTATTAGATGCAGTTGTATCACAACATAAGGCTTGTACGTTATCTGTTAAACCCCAATTTTCAAGAGCCTGATACACTGCTGTTGCTTGATTTTCCCCCGTGCCAGATATAAGTTCTGGTACACCAAGCAGCTGCTCTATGCCTTTATATGATATAATTATTGGTAGGCGGTCAACTAATTTTTTTTCGGATAATGAGGGAAGAAGTTTACCATCCCAATGAACAACACATGGACCTATTTGAGATGGATTGAAATTAACTCGAAGTGCCTCTATTCTATTTTTACGAAAACGTTGTCGAATAGAATTTACCGATGTCCGATTTATTATTAGTTCATTTATATTAATACCGAATGATTCTGCAGTTGCAAGTAATATATGAACCGC
>NW_021771423.1:25133-27437 GCF_005508785.2 Acyrthosiphon pisum | reverse complement strand
TCGACTATCCAGGGCGTCATTTCAGGTTTTTTTCGGGTGTGCGAGGTTTCAAGCAGGCCATTTGAAATTTCATCAGGCCATATTATAAAAATAGATATACAAACGTGCATTATCCTGTTTTCAATTATTTCTATACATTATGGACCATAAGACTATAAAGACTATAATCTCAAAATATTTTCTTATTCATTCCCGTATGATAAGCACACATGGCCTATCCATTCTTTATTATCTATGGTGATACCATGTTATTGCCGTTACCTTATCTATTGCTTACTGAATTAATTGATAACACGATATTTGTTTATAACCAAATAATGTAATTTAAAGTTGTAATCATGATTGACACTTGACAGTATAACAAATACCAATATTGATAAAATGTCAATATAAAATTTAAAAATTAAAATACAATTTAATTTTAATCATATTAATAATTGTGCATTCGTGGCTCGTGCATTATTTTTAGGCTTCAGCGGGGCGCAGGCCAAGGCTTCAGCAGGGCGCAGGCCAATTGGAAGTATTTAAAAAATAAGGGGTGCTACCGCACACCCTGACCCCCCCCAAATGACGCCCCTGCGACTATCCTAAATAGTTTAAATTTAATTCATATTTTGCATACGTACGTAACAAATTCATAATATTATTCACGGATAAAATAATATAGTATTTAACATTAATTGGTGAAGGATTATAAACACTAAATAAATTGTATTACAGGGAAATAAAAACTTATATTATATAATTAAATAACATTATTTTTAAGACTTAAACAATGTTTTTAATTTATTTCAGGTAAAAGAAATGTTTTTTTTAAAATATATATGTAAATGATATTAAAATTGTAAATATCATCAAACCATAAAATATAAACAAAATGTAATTGATAAACGAATAATGAAAAATGAATAATTAACTGAATGTAAAATGAATGTCAAAATTGTAAATCAACTATTGAACCTAAATAATATTGTTAAAGGTTCTTCGCCTTACAGGCTTATAACCTTTTTTTTGGCGGGGAGGTGTAATGGGCATGTATTAGAAGGTATTATAACCGCTTTTACTTATTCGAACCATACTATGCGGTTCTCCTTGTAAAAGCATTTAACATAACAACCTATGAGCACAAGACGGTGGTTTCTTCAATACGACAACAACAACAACTTTTACGACCACACCCAAGGCACCTGCGAGTTCCGTATACTGACCAGATCAAAGGAGCTGACAGCATATATAAGGGAGACAGGAGCACAGCCTGATCAGATGTACCTGGACCAGCAAGAACGAAGTCACTTCACGCCACCAGCCATTATACACCGCTACACCGCTACACCGCTACTACCACGAAATAGTTCTACATAATACTATATTTTGATTGTTCTATATTATTAAACACATATTATTACTTTGAAATTAGTGTTATTATTTCAAATCACAACATCGTTTGGATTCTGAAAGGGCTGCACGTAACAATTTAGATATTATGTTTTCCATTAAATTTGACAATAGGACAATTTATTCCAATATCAAAAATAACAGAGTGCAACTGGTTCTGTTTAGTTATAAAAAACGATAAACACAAAGGTTGTGTAGCGTTTTGATTCAAAATATTTTTTACCTTCAAATGCAGTTTTCAAAACCACGTGGAAAAACGGGAATTTTTACGTGAAATCGGTATTCGAAAAAATCGAAATGATTTTGGTTTTGGGCGTAACTGGTATTTCACTGAATGTTTTTAGTAGCATTTGCTATACACTATACTGTTTTCAGAATATTTTCGCTGGTTTTGAGCTGCTTACAGATATATTAAGTTTCCAATTTTTATTAGTTTTTTTTTCTATTATTGATGTCAATATAATTTTATTCGTTAGATATTGTAACAATGGCAATTGAAAAATATTAAGAGCCATATTTTTTTTTATAAGCATTGACATTTTGAATTTTGACAAAATACGTAAAAATCATGAAAATGTGCAAATTAATTTTGAGTTAGAAATTCATAAAAATGTTTCTTTTTAAATCTAAGATTTAAAAACTCAATACAAAATTCTTTATAAGTTTGTCTACCTTTTCTTTTAAATATATGTACGAAAAATCACATTAAATTTTTATTAGCGTTTCAAATTAAAATTTGTACAATATTGGGTATTCATTTGATTTCTCAAGTATTTTGATTTTCTTATTTTGTTGTAATTCAAAAACGAATAACCGTAGACACTTAAAATTTATATCATATGTTTATTATTTCAATTCCTATACTTGATAAATTTTAAAAATATTTTGACTGTTTTTGAATGTTTACAG
>NW_021771423.1:23898-25083 GCF_005508785.2 Acyrthosiphon pisum | reverse complement strand
TATATACAATAATTACAAATCAATTCTTGTGAAACAGAAACATTAGGACAAATAATAACTGACGCTAAACAAGGAATGATACATCCAAGTCTTATGACACCTCAAGAATTAGCATCAACATTAAAAGAAATAGACAACAAAATAAAGAAAAAATATAGTATTCCAATAGGACCAAGAGAATGGGAACTAAATGAATTCGAAAAAATTACCAAAATAAGAATCTACTACATGAACGACAGACTAGTGTTTATATTAATACCATTAGTTAACGACATTGAACTTATATTATATAAGTTGACACCAATACCAATGCATCATAAACAAGATAATGCCAGTGGATGGTATCTAATGGACATTACTTATAATAATATTGATGCAACCTTAGATAAAAAAAGGTTTACTACATACACAGATCAACAATTAAACGACTGTAAGGACACCACAATGTATAAAATATGTAGAACACCACAGCCTATACAAGAGAACAGCGAGCGACAGCCATGCGAAGTGCAAAACTTCATAAGATACGAAACATATTCTAATCCTGAGTTGTGTACAATAAGAAAAATTAATTTACAGAGAAGCATATACCATAAATTGCAAAATAGGAATACGTGGATTCATGCAGGAAAAGAAACATTAACAATAAGTTGTACAGACTTACCAGAACCATTCATAACAGAAACAAACGGAGCGGCAGAAATAACCATAAGAGACAACAATTGCCAAGTATTCGGAAGAGATGCAGTATTAGTCGCCACAGAGGATATTACGAATAGTAAAAGAAAGGACTTTATACCTATGGCTAACATGAAAAATATTTTGGAAAACATACCTGAACATATACACAAATTTGAAGCAAATGAAAAATGGGAAAACAAACCAACTATACAATTAACAGATTTACGAGACACATCCAGATCCTTAGACGAGATACAAAAAATGATTGATCAAGAAATTTCGAGAGAGCGAAATCAAAAACACCAATTTATACATAGTAATCTATTATATGTAACAATATTACTAGCAGCACTATCTCTAATACTCATAATAGCAATATATATACTAATAAAATGCAGATATATTAATAACGGGACAAATAAGGAGATATGCCAGGAAGGATAGTTAGATACAGAACACCGAACAGAAAGCGATTACGTAAGAGGATTCGAAGAGACATCATTC
>NW_021771423.1:20729-23691 GCF_005508785.2 Acyrthosiphon pisum | reverse complement strand
TATTCAAAAGTATGAGTCGTAGACACTGAAAATTTTACCAGTGTTTAAATTGACATTTTCGTATATAGTTTATTTTCAAAATATTTCACTAATTTTTAATCTATTATAGGCAATGAAATAATCGATTTTTTTGATTTTTTTTTTATAAATGTGATAAAAAAAAATTAGCTGGGACAAAATACTTGAAAATTTAATAGAAGGGTCCACATATGTTGTTCTAACTCCCATTCAAAAATTATAAAAATACATAGGCACAATTTTTTTTTATAAGCATTTAAAGTTCAAATTTTGACTAAATACGTAAAAATTACGGCAATGTTCAAATTATCTTAGACAGAAATTCATAAAAGTTTTTCTTTTTAATTCTAAGATTTGGAAATTTAATACAAGGCTCCTAACATATTTTTACAATAGCAGTTGCAAAATAAAAGGAATACATTGTCACAATTTTTATTTATAAGCATTTAAAGTTCAAATTTTGACAACATATTATGTAAAAATCACGAAAATTCGTAAATTATTTTATGCTAGAAATTCATAAAAAATTTTCCTTTTATATCTAAGATTTCAAAATTTAATACAAGGCTCATAATATATTTTTACAATAGCAATTGAAAAATAAAAGAAATATTATTATATTATTATTGGAAGTAGATTTTACAAGTTTTACTTAATATAGGTAAAATAGTTAGATACAATATTTAAAATATTATAAAATAAAAATATTTCGAATGATCAATATACATCAAATAAAATAAATGATTATTTAAAAAAATATTTAGTTAATGTACCTGATCAGTAATCTTTTAAAAGAACTATTAACATATGTTTTTTCACGTCGTGATATGAAACAAAACAATATTATTGTTAATTTTTGAATATTATTTACTGTATATTAATTTTTTTTAATGAAAAGTATACCTATATTATATAAGTATAATAATATATTTGTATTTAAATATTAATAATCTAATTATTACACTAATTACGGTTTAAAAATGCCATGTGGTTGTCTGAAAGTATAGACTTTTTACCAATTTTTTTTTTCTAAAAATTTTAGTTAGGTACATACTTTTCTACATTTATATAACACTTTATTTTTTTTCACCCTTATATTTATTGGTCAAACTATTATCAACTTTTGATTTTCAAATGGCAACCCATAATAAAAATCTTATAAAATAATAAAACTATTTTTTTTATGAATTATAACGTTAAAATTTTAATATTTTGTTAATCCGTAGACGAGATATAGCTCTTCAAAGTTTGTTGGTTTTGGGAGGTATTAGTGCGTAGATATTTTATACCTCGTCAGCAGATACCGTAGATAACATAGATAGATATACATAGATAAACCAGAAAAACTGGAAGGGAGCCCTCTTGTGTTGACACAGGACAATAAGCTAAGGAGGTTCCGGCGCCGTGATCTAAGCAAGGTCGTGCAAAGTATCAAAAGGGTATTCAGGGATAAGCCAAGCTTGACCGCACCATTGTTGGACCAATTGTATGGAAGTATTAACCATCAGGGGGTGTCAACCTTGACAACTGTTTACCTGCAAAGATACTTGCACATAGACAATAGGGAACCAATAATAATATTTTGGAACGGATCGATGGACCTAACAATAATTAAAAGATTAAGATTACAAGGGATAATAGCATACTTAAATATAACCGCGTATAGTGATAAGAATAATAATGAATTTAATTTAAAACTAACTAACATAGAAACTAAGGAGGTTTTATACTCAGGTTACATAGGAAAAATTAATAAAAATGGCAGAATGTTAAATTTATTAGAGGCACATGGATTAGTGTGTGACATGGACCACCATATTACACACTGTCACGATCCAATAGCCGATGTAAAATTAACGAAATGTATATTTAACTATGTTGTTCTGAAGATAAGACCGATCCATTTATATAAATTAAGTAGAAACTACAGAAAAAGATAAAAAATATAAATAATAATAATAAGCAAATAATAAGTTAATTCAGGTGAAGGGATAATATTATTTAAATTTTGGTAAAGGTAATTACTTAGACTTAATACGGATATGTTATTTTAGATTTATTGAAAAATTAAAAAACATATTGAGCGCGGAAGTACATATATATAACATTAAAGAAAATAAGATGCAGTCAGTATGTTTTAACCGACACATATTGAAGGCCAACAAACGATTAAATGAACGATACGATCTTAAAACATTGAATAAAATAACTAGAAATATCGAGCATTTTATGAATGACCATTGTAACGGTTAATGTAAAAAATTACTGAAAATAATTGAAAACACGAGAAATCCAATTTATATACTCGACTATCCAGGGGCGTCATTTCAGGTTTTTTTTCGGGTGTGCGAGGTTTCAAGCAGGCCATTTTGAAATTTCACCAGGCCATATTATAAAAATAGATATACAAACGTGCATTATCCTGTTTTCAATTATTTCTATACATTATGGACCATAAGACTATAAAGACTATAATCTCAAAATATTTTCTTATTCATTCCCGTATGATAAGCACACATGGCCTATCCATTCTTTATTATCTATGGTGATACCATGTTATTGCCGTTACCTTATCTATTGCTTACTGAATTAATTGATAACACGATATTTGTTTATAACCAAATAATGTAATTTAAAGTTGTAATCATGATTGACACTTGACAGTATAACAAATACCAATATTGATAAAATGTCAATATAAAATTTAAAAATTAAAATACAATTTAATTTTAATCATATTAATAATTGTGCATTCGTGGCTCGTGCATTATTTTTAGGCTTCAGCGGGGCGCAGGCCAAGGCTTCAGCAGGGCGCAGGCCAATTGGAAGTATTTAAAAAATAAGGGGTGCTACCGCACACCCTGACCCCCCCCAAATGACGCCCCTGCGACTATCCTAATATAGTTTAAATTTAATTCATATTTTGCATACGTACGTAACAAAT
>NW_021771423.1:7289-19659 GCF_005508785.2 Acyrthosiphon pisum | reverse complement strand
TATTTATTACTTTGAAATTAGTGTTATTATTTCAAATCACAACATCGTTTGGATTCTGAAAGGGCTGCACGTAACAATTTAGATATTATGTTTTCCATTAAATTTGACAATAGGACAATTTATTCCAATATCAAAAATAACAGAGTGCAACTGGTTCTGTTTAGTTATAAAAAACGATAAACACAAAGGTTGTGTAGCGTTTTGATTCAAAATATTTTTTACCTTCAAATGCAGTTTTCAAAACCACGTGGAAAAACGGGAATTTTTACGTGAAATCGGTATTCGAAAAAATCGAAATGATTTTGGTTTTGGGCGTAACTGGTATTTCACTGAATGTTTTTAGTAGCATTTGCTATACACTATACTGTTTTCAGAATATTTTCGCTGGTTTTGAGCTGCTTACAGATATATTAAGTTTCCAATTTTTATTAGTTTTTTTTTCTATTATTGATGTCAATATAATTTTATTCGTTAGATATTGTAACAATGGCAATTGAAAAATATTAAGAGCCATATTTTTTTTTATAAGCATTGACATTTTGAATTTTGACAAAATACGTAAAAATCATGAAAATGTGCAAATTAATTTTGAGTTAGAAATTCATAAAAATGTTTCTTTTTAAATCTAAGATTTAAAAACTCAATACAAAATTCTTTATAAGTTTGTCTACCTTTTCTTTTAAATATATGTACGAAAAATCACATTAAATTTTTATTAGCGTTTCAAATTAAAATTTGTACAATATTGGGTATTCATTTGATTTCTCAAGTATTTTGATTTTCTTATTTTGTTGTAATTCAAAAACGAATAACCGTAGACACTTAAAATTTATATCATATGTTTATTATTTCAATTCCTATACTTGATAAAATTTTAAAAATATTTTGACTGTTTTTGAAATGTTTACAGTAATTTTCAGTTTCCAATTTTTTTAATTTTTTTTATATATACATATGTCAATAACATTTTATTTGTTGGGTCAAAACGCGTTAAAATATAATACAAGGCTCCTGGTAATATTATGCTACTATAGCAGTTGAAAAATAATAAAAATACATAGCCACAGTTTTTATTTCTAATCATTTAAAGTTCAAATTTTTAGGTTCTCCTTGCTTGTGTTGCATACTGGAGCAAGTTCTTTGGTGATGAGGAAATAGTGGGTGAGGTGTGTGTGACCTATTCTTTCTCTGGTTATAATGAATTCGTCTCTTTTTAGGCTATGATGGAAGTCCCATTTTTGGATGAAATTCTTGAGGTTTCTTGATTTATTTTAGAGGAGAAAGTTGCTCCAGTTGTTCTGCCGTGTATCCACAATTTTGAGGTTAATGGTGTCAAGTCACTCTGAGGATGTGGTTAGGTTTAGTTATAAGTCATTGTAATGAAGTGTAGCTTGTCCTTTTGTACTATTTGTATAAATAACTCTGATATCGACAGACCAAAAGTCACCATTATCTGGCCAACGTATTTCACAAAAATATAAAATTTTAAATCTTTAATTAAACTTTCTTACATTAAACAATCATAATTTTCAAAGTGCAGGTATAAAATAAAAAATAAAATTTTTTTTTATATTAGTTAAATCTAACTACAATATTTTATAGTAAATTACAAAAATCAAGTGGCTTTCTTGATGGACCATCTAAAAAATAAAAATAAAAACAGTTTGATTTAAATTAATTTTTTTATTATAAAAATATATATTATTATATTTTTTAATATAATAATTAAAGAATCTGTTATCGGAATTTGTGAGTATTTTAATTAATTATAAAATCTTTATATAAAATGCCACATCTATGTATTGTAAAAAAACTACTTTATTAATTATTACCTGGTTTGTAAGTTTTAAAAAAATCAGGGAAATATTCTGAAATAATATATATTAGAGTTTACCTCGTAGTGTAATTAGTAATAGTGTAACATTTTTTTTTAGATGCACAGTCATAAATGTACATGAATAATAAATGCTTAACAATTTAAAGATTTATTTGATCGATACACAATATTTTATAAATATCCAGTAATATGGTTTAAATAATATAATAATAAAATAATAAAAAAAGTAAATGTTTATGCAATATGTATCATCAATAATAATTTGTTTAGTTTAAAAGTACCTAAGTTAATGAATTTTAAATTGTAAAAAGTTAAGTTAAAATTAACTTAGCGTTAACTTTTTAACTCGTTTCTGCACAGGCTTGTCAAATATACTTAGTAAATAATAATATAATATTATAGGCTGACGGTCTATTATGTACAGTTTGCCGCGGCAACGGCATACGGCGCACAATGCCATCTCATGAGCGTTGTATATTTTTAATTTTACCAGAGCGGCCAATAACTAACCTATAACTCAATACTCATGTTACCGTTACGTGATATTCAAATATTTGTAAAACCAAAACTAATCAATGAACGGAATTATGTTTTACCGCAGTGATTAATAATACCAACTGTGACACGAACTTTACAACTATAAATAATGAATGTATACTTACGGTATTCTGTGACTACGTCACGCCAATTTTCTGCAGATTTCCACTCTCCTAAATCATAAATATATAATATTCACTTAAATTATTGTAAAAATTCCCGATTTCAGCTCATTGCAAGGTATTCATATGATCCACGAAGTTTAGAGAAGTGGAAGTTTGCACCTAATATTGTAATAAGTCTATGTGTCTACTACTATTTACTTTAGAAGGTAAAAACCACATTGGCAAAATAAATAAGGAAAAATACGATAAAATTTAGCATAAATATAAATTGCTCATCTATTTTTTCGGGCCCAGTTACATTAACTTGAGCCAATGAAAGTTATTATCCGATAAATTCATGATGTGTTTTTCGCATTCTGCTAATATTGTTGGTTTTCAACTAACAAAGTTCGTGGGCTCAGAACGAAAAGAGAATAATTCAAAATATAAAAATACTCAGGAGAGCCATTTTAAACTATTTTCCACATGACACTGCATAATCTTTTTTTTTTTATCTTTTTTTTCTAATAAATTGTTTTTAATGATTGGCACATTTAAAAAAATCACAAAGTTGTCCTGCGTTAACAATTGATACCTATTTGTTTTTTGTTTTTTTTTATTCAATACTTAACGAAAAAAAATTAAAATATAAAAAGCTTCCGTGGATATGAACCAAGTAGATCTTCAGATAGAACCTTGTAGTTGTTAAATAATTTTTTCACTTGGTTAGAAGTTTTTCGTTCTAAATTAAATATAATATGTTTTAAGTTCACAAAATTAGTACCTATATAGACTATATTGTAATTCATAAGATTATTAGTTATAAACAATGCATAACATACTATTAAAAATAAAAACTAATTAAATGTTATACTAATTAAAAAAATAGTTTTATTTTCAAAGATATAAATTTCATTCTCACCGTCACTTTCATGAAAGTACACCAGATTTAATTTCTTGAACTCTGCTGTAATGACACGATGTTTCAAATAACAACGAATATTTTTAATATTTTTAAATCTATCAACTGGTTTATAGGTACTATAAATTAATATATTATGTATTTAATGTTGACATTAAACAGCTATCAAATTAAATTTGTGTAAAAGTGAAATTAGTAATAGGTATACATATTAATATTTTATACCTACGCTAAAGACGTAAAGTAATTCTATTTACATATAAGTTACAAATATTTATTTATTTCGATAAGATTATTTTATCGTGCGAGTGGAGCGATTCTCATCGGATTATCGGAATGAAATATACTTTTCTTGATAAAATAATTTTGTAATTAGATATATTTTAGTACATTAGATAGGCATAATATTATATGACCTTAAACTAATATTTGTTAAATTGAAGTGTGTATAGTTAAATTATTTTTAACCGTGTAAAACAAAATAGGTACGTATATGGCCACATAATATATTGTACATTACGTTAAAAGTTTAGTAAATATGTTTATTATAATTTAGAAATTACAAAGAACGCAGTGACACTCACAAATTATAAAAAGTAGATTAACTTTTTTTAAATTGAGTAGCTATAAGTTAATATTATTTTCCATATTAACTTTTTACTTATTGAGTTAAAATTGTAATTTGGTAACTGTTAACTTCTAATTTATCGAATATCGATCTTGTGTAGTCTGAACTAAATTGAGTTACTTGTTTTCATTAAATTGCCTAACCTACTTTTACGAATAATAAATATACTGCTACGTACGGACCCCTTTACTCCGCCCCTACACATAGTCATACTACACAGCATCGGATGTACTATGGTAACACGTAAATAGTGAGGTGATGTCACCGCTGTACTTAAAACCTTGGAGGAGCAATATTAAAACGTTAGCAACAGTCTCGGCGTCTGCCAACGTCCAGATGACAAAACCGAACCGTTAAGATATCTGTGAGAACTCCTCGGAGCACAGTAGATTCTACGAATTAGATATTGGCACTGTGACAAGAGGGCCGCGGGTATACTTGGTCATTTTACGACACCCTGCACCAACCAAACGCACATCTTGTAAAAGGCCCCCTGGACTGTGCGAACCAACGACGCAGCCCCCCAGGGATCTAGTAAGAGAGGGGATAGGCCTATATAGGAGCCCTGGGAGCGGCCCAATATTCAGACGTGATTTAGCCACCGTACGTACACACTTCTGTACCTCTTCGTTTTTAATTATCACATTTTTGTATTACGACTTAGATTATTTTCGTTGACGACGTATTACGGGACTTAGAGAATATTCGAGCAATCGCTTATTTTCTAAGACACTGGTTTTCTTCGTTAATTTAAATGATCTAATAGTATTTTAAATTCAACTTGGCTTATATTTTACAATTTTAAATAAATAATACATCAACCCACAAATTGTTGATCATTTCACGCTTCTACCATCATCCCATCCAGTCACCATCTCCTGTAAGTCGGGTGCACGCCACAGTACAGTGAGAACCACTTAATGTGATAACGTTGTGCTCATAATGATTAGGTGTACTATCTGATTGACTCCGCAAAACATATTTTAAATTCTACGTGGAGCAAAGAATGTATTCATTTTACAAAGATTTTTTGTGAATTTGTGAATAATGATTCCTAGTAGACACAAATATTTGATTTTATTAAAATATCTTTTCTGGTAAGTGCATTTACGTAGTTGATACTTTTGGAAAGTAAAAATTAAAAACTCCCAATTGATTTTTTTCTAAATAATTGTGACTAGAGAAAAGTGGGAAATTTTTCGCAAAGCACTTTCGACAAATTCTATTTTTTATTTTTCCGAGCGATTTCCTACTTTTCACGTTTTTCTATAATTTATTTAATTTATTGCTTTCTATTTGAATAAAAGTGAACGTATAAGTAAAGTGATCACATTATGATTAAAGCGGAAATCACTTTATACAGGTGTATGATATATAGGTATATATGTTTTGAAGTTGATGTACATTACCCCAGCCCCACCCATTTTTAATTTTCCAAACATTTCTGCGCCAATATTTAGCAAGTGATTTGCATGACTCAGTACGACTGTTTCCAAAATTTGTACGGCAACAGTTCACCCGGGAAATTCAATTTTCCATGGGCGGGGCGGGTGAAACATTTCTCAAGCCCCACTTAAGTGGAAAATAACAATATTAGCCTTTTTCATGAATTTGACTGACTGTTACCAAATGTATAATATATCATAAATTAATAATATATTATATAATAATAATAATAATATATTATATAATATTATATAATAATATATACCTATTACTAATTAATAATTTTCACTTGATTTTTTTAGTTTTCACTGAGACATGGCTCAATAATAGTTTTCTCGACAATGAATTAGGTTTTACTCGATATAACGTTTATCGTTGTGATAGAAATGAGTTAACTAGCTCACTTAGTCGTGGTGGGGGAGTACTTATCGCTATCAAAAATACCTTTAATTCTAATCTACTCAACATCGACACTTTGAATGTTGAACAGGTCTGTATTAAAGTTTTACTTAACAATTTAATAATTATAATTTGTGCTGTGTACATTCCTCCTAATAGTGATATACAATTATATATCTAAACCACCTCACAGTTATCGAATCCTTAGAGTCCACTTATCCAAATAGTAAATTTATTATCTGCGGTGATTATAATATATCTTTTTTAACTTGGGTAAATGGTAAGACTGGCCTTAAGTGTTTCAACTTAATTTCATCTACAACAGGACAGTCTCTTATAGGGGGTTTCTCACTTTTAAATTTCATCCAATTCAATAACATTGTTAATTCGTCTGGTAACATTTTAGACCTAATATTTACAAACATTCATGATACAGTAATCGATCCTTTTATCGATCCATACCATCCCATACTCCAAATAAATTGCAAGCTACCCACATTCGCACCGTATCTTAACAATGTTATTAATATATTTTTATACAACTTAGGCGACTCTAAAAATGCTAACTTATTTTTTAATTATTTCAATCGGTTCAATTCTTTCAAGAATCTTGATGTTAAAGCAACTGCTAACCTCTTCCAAGATGCTTTAAATATCTTCTTTAAACTGAGAGCACAATACAAGTCTAAATCAAAATCCGTTAATTCGGAATTTATTCACCGTTCTGAAAACGAAATAAAAATAAATCCAAAAAAATTCTGGAAATGGGTTTCTAATAATACTAGCACTCGTGATATACCCAATTCTGTTTTCCTTAACGACAAAACTGCAAATAATGGTAGGGATATTGCAGACCTATTCTCTTCATACTTTTCTTCAGTATATAGGCCCCCGGGTTATTCCACCATTAGACATCTCTAACTTAACCTCCTCTATTAAAAAATTTGACAATATCCTCCCCTCGCACTGCACTATCTCACTTGATGAAGTTTCAGACAGCTTACGTTCCTTATATAAATCCAATTCTCCCGGACCTGATGGTGTTTCCAGTTACTTTCTCTCCAGCTTATCAGATTCTATTGCCTATCCTATCTTCTGGTTATTCAACAAATCACTCAAGGAAGGTGTATTCCCTTCCATATGGAAAATCAGCTCTATCACCCTGGTTTTTAAAAAGGCAACAAGTCAGATGTAAAAAATGATCGACCAATCTTGGGCCTTGCACAAGTTGGTAAATTGTTAGAGAAACTAGTTCTTATGCATAAAATCGATTCAATCAATAACATTTTGGACAATGGCCAACACGGTTTTAGGCCCGGTAGATCAACCCTCACATGCAACTTACTACATACTAGAGTCTGTTAAAAATAACAGCCAAGTTGATGTAATATATACGGACTTTGAGAAGGCCTTTGATCGTGTGGATCACAAATTACTCTCCATTGCTTTAAATCAATTAGGTTTCGGTGATCCCCTATTGTCCTGGCTTAATTCATACATTTTGATGACTACAATAAATTTAACAGACTATATAGGTACTTATATATATATATATCACTTTTCACTTAAAAGTGAAAACGATTCAGAAATACCCAGGCGTGTAGCTAAACGTTTGGTAAATAATTTATTAATCATAATTTCATAACTATTTACTATCAATATGTAAATAATTGGTAATTTATTATAATTACTAGAACAAAATCACATTATTATCTAATTTTTATTTATACAGTTACGATTTTTTAATTAGATATTTTTATTCCAACTATGCTTTTTTATTCTAATTATATTTTTTTATTAAAAGTTGTATTTTTTAAGTAAAGATTTTCATATTCAACTTTTATTCAATGGTTTTTATTATTAAAAATAGATATAAAAAACAAAATTAGATTAAAAGGATGTTCCTTATTTCTTTTATATTTAAAAATTATTTTTTGATTGTTAATATTTATTAAATTAAGATTTTTTAAATAGATTTTTCAATACAGACTGTTAAAATGAGATTTTTAGGTTTTTTTATTCAACCAAGTTTTTTTTTCTAATTAGATTTTCTTAATTAATATTGATTTTTTATTCAATGAGGTTTTGTTATATTCTTATTATATTTTTTATTAAATATAGATTTTTTTATTAAAATTAGATTTTTTAAATTTTTTTATTCAATTAAAAGAAAAATATGTATTAATTAAATAAAAGAGTACTTATATATAGGTACTTTGGTACTTACAAAAATTTAAGATGCCCACATACATAATATTAACATTTGTCTATTTTTAATAAAAAAAAGTCTGTAATAAAAAATCTATTAAGAATAAAAAAACCTAGTTGAACAACAAATTTCAAAAAAAATCTAATTTTAATAAAAAAATCAAATAAGACTAAAAAAAGTAACAGTCAGTCAAATTTATGAAAAAGGCTAATATTGTTATTTTCCACTTAAGTGGGGCTGGAGAAACGTTTCACCCGCCCGCCCATGGAAAATTGAATTTTCCGGGTGAACCGTTGCCGTACAAATTTTGGAAACAGTCGTACAAATTCATGTAAATCACGCGCTAAATATTAGCGTAGAAAAGTTTGGAAAATTAAAAATGGGTGGGGCTGGGGAAATGTACGTTAAAATTTAATAATACTTACCGATACATTTGTCAACTAGAACCAAAATAATTAATGTTTAGTAAAAAATGTTATAAATAATATTATAATGTTATGTAATAGTTTCTTATTATGTTTAGGAATATGTTTGGTATTAAATCAGTACCGGTGTCATAGGATTCTATTACCCTCAATAATTTTTACCCCCCCCGGTAAATATATCCTAGGTTATATTTACCGGGGGTAAAATTAACCTAGGATAATTTTACCCCCCTTAAAATTTTACCGGGGGTAAATATATCCTAGGTTTATTTTACCCCCGGTAAAAATATCCCAGGTTAATTTTACCCCCGGTAAAAATATACTAGGTTATTTTTACCGGGGGGGGGGGGGGGGTAAAAATATCCGGGGGTAAAAATCGCCTGTTACACTGGGATCATCGCCTAGCCGGAACTGCTGAAGCTATGGATATGAAATTTTCAGTAAATGTACTCATTACATTGTATATAGGCGCGCTAAGAAAGGATTTTTCGAAATTCGCATTTTAAAGAGGTGCTCAAACAGGGATCTTTAGGTTCACGATGGAAATTGGAAATTTTATTTTTATTTATTTTTTAAATAGTTGCCATTGGTTACAGTCTTACAGTAGAAATTAGTATTTATTTATTATTGGTTTCTATTGGTTATTTGGGCAAATCAGGTACAAGTTAGCACCAAATCAAATTATAGAACATTGCAGCAAGTTACACCCAAAAAAAGTTGAACAATCATAATTTTTTGAGTTGCAATTTTTTACGGACAACGGAGTGCACGGGTTCAGCTTGGTTTGAATGTTTGTGTGAAGATTAAACCTCTGGGAAGAAGAGTGACTTATTTAGGAATGGTTAAATTTGGTTTTTTTTATACAATAGGTAAAACACATAATATCAATTGTTGAAAACAGCTTAAATTTCGTATTACCGAATATGCTAAACAAAATGTACCAGGTACTTATTTTCAGTGTTCAATGAAAGTAAGTGTAACAAGTTAGGTAGCTATAGGTTAGGTATAGGCACCTACTGTAACGATGTTACTTTACTTATAAGTTATAACGTGTTGCATAATTTCGTTTAAATTTTTTCCAATTAATCTTATACCTATACCTATATAAAAATGGAGACAAAAATGTATAACAATTCATCAATCGAGAACGGCTGGTCCGATTTCGCTCAAATTGTTTTAAGATGTTCGTAACTGCCAGAAGGTTTTTACGAAATAAAATTTTAGGAAAATCCACCGGAAAGGTAGGAAATCTCAAATCTGTATGTCAAAAATACAACAGTGGCGCAACAGTGCATTATATTATATTGGTTGCTATTGGTTAATCGGGCACGTTTGTTGATTTCATATAATATAAAAATGAATCGCAGAATGTGTTGCTAAGCGCAATAATTCTACTGTACGTGTGTTGTGACTGAACTCCTCTTAAATGGTTCGACCGATTTGAATGAATTTTTTCGTATGCGTTTGCGTTTATTCATCTGATTTTAGTACGGTTAGGTTAGGTTAGGATTTTGTATTTGTATATATAGATGAATAGTTGTGTGTAGATTAGACCTCTGGGAAGAAGACAGACTGATTTAAAAATGGTTAAATTTTGGTTTTTTTATTCATCTTATATTAGTACGGTTAGGTTAGGTTAGGATATTATATTGATTGATTATATAATTAATCCACCATAGGTGGAATACGACAAACTTGGTATAACTTTGATACTTTAGAGTTAAAACATACACCAACGTACATACAGCACGGGGTTCGCGATCTACCGCAGGTAGATTGCCCACCTGATAATGTACTGCTGCGAATCAGATTTTATATTCCGGGCAACGGAAAAGTTAAGATTAATTTTGAAGCCATACACCAAATATTAAATGACGAATTGAACAAAGTTTTAGTCACATATAGTTGGTACACTTAATGGGCAACGAAGTGCACGGGTTCAGCTGGTGTACTATATTATATTACGCTATTCGTGAGCATTAGGTATAGTATATTTAATTTTTAAATAAGTTAAGTTACTTTTTAATTTAAAAAAAAAGAAAAGTGCCTAACTTTTAACTTTGAATTTAACTTATATTTTCGAATATTTATATTCTAATTTAATTTAACGAGTTAAAAAAAATTATGTAACTTGTCCTGCCTTAGAAAAGTATATCCAGCATAAAAGTATAAAACCATCATTAAATTTTAATGCACATATTATAATTATATTTTGTTAATACCTGTGTACGATAAAAAAAAAACCATTTTTTAATTGTGCAGTTAAATTTATGTGGATTTATGCTATTATTATGACTTTAAAGTAATTGAAACATGCCAACACAATATAGAATTAATAAAATCTATTTTGTATGGTTGTCGATACATTAAATTAAACGTTCTTATAAAATGTTTAATTTAATTTAATTCTATAAAATATACAACATTGAAACTAAACACTATACATGCTTTTCAAAATTAATCATAACATTTTTTTTTCATTTCAGAATTTGATTCATATTCAAAAAAAAAAAAAAAAAACAAGCACCAGGTTTAACTAGTGTAGCATTACCTAAGTTAAGCAATACAAATAGGTATCTAACTCTTTTCTCGACACATTTTCTGGCGAGCTTATTACATATTATACATTATAATAGAATTAGTTACAGCTACGAATAGTTGTTCAAATACTAAACACGTTGTTTGAAAACCACTTACTTGAAAGATCGCCATAGACGTCCGTCATAATTCCACTACCCATACAGTACTTAAAACATATAATATAAAATATAAACAGAAATTATCGAGTTTAATATTGAACACTGTGAAAATTCAAATTAAATATAATCCATCACACGTTGTTTATCTTTATGTGTAAAACGTTTCTATGCAAACATAATATTACTTCCAAAATCCAAATTATTTAGAAAACCCTATCGTTTAGTACCTACCTACTTATTGGTGGTTAGAATCTACCATTGACTCAGGCCCTGATTTAGGCGAGTACCTTGGTCACTAGTCACCCGGAGTCTGGACCCAGTGGCGTGATTAGGAATTGGTCTTAGGCGGGTTAGATATTTTTTTACACATAAAATACTATAAAAAAATAAAATAAATATAATAAATACTAAATTTTCAAGTACGGTGGTGAGTGATAGCTAGAAATTGGTACTATTTTATCAAAAATCCTAAAACTAATATATACACAAAATTATTAAATTTTGCTTTAAAATTCTACACAATTTAGTACCTATATACCTAATATTATATTTGGCATAAATTCGCTTTAGCTACACAGCATGTTTCTTGAATTTTTTTTTTGAAACATACGTATTTCAACAAATTAAGAATGATGGTGCAAAAAAAAATTGCCTAAATCATTATTTTGGAAGTTACATTCTTCCAAAGTTTGCGATTTCATACGTTTAGGTACAACGCTGTTCTTTACTATCGCGCGCAGCACTTTTAACAAATTCAATTTTTTTTTTGCACCAATAAATATTATATTATATTGTAATACCAATGAATTATACAACTCACGCAATGAGCATTTTTTTTTGTTTCTATAAGTATTTACTAATTACTAATTATTTTCGTATTCAGTATTTTAAACGTTACCTGTGAGGTTTGAATGCATAGTGCATAGTTTTCAACCCATTTAAAACGTAGCTTACCTACCACTCAATATTTTTATATTCTTATAAATGATGAGATTAATTTTTAATGCCCGATTATGATTTAATTTACATTTTAAGGGGATCGCAGCACACGTATTTTTCATACGTTTTACACCAATAAGCGGCGGTAAATTACACACACATAGGAAAGTCCGATTTTTAATTTTTTTTATACGTGTATGAAATCTTTGACAAAATATCTAGGTT
>NW_021771423.1:2957-7189 GCF_005508785.2 Acyrthosiphon pisum | reverse complement strand
TCCTAGGAAGTCTATTATCAATTTTAAAGGACCTTAAAATAACGATTTTTTTTTCAAAAATCCTATGAAATAATTTAATTACATTTGTATTTATTTTGGGCACGTCTGATTTTAAATCAAAAAAGTGATTCCTAAAAAGCATAGACTATTAGAGGCTTACGA
This sequence comes from Acyrthosiphon pisum, assembly GCF_005508785.2. Classification (NCBI taxonomy): domain Eukaryota; kingdom Metazoa; phylum Arthropoda; class Insecta; order Hemiptera; family Aphididae; genus Acyrthosiphon; species Acyrthosiphon pisum. Next base: position 7,027 of record NW_021771423.1, on the reverse strand, counting down.
ATTCAATCATTTTTTTTTTTTTTGAAATTACAATCGAACGTCAGGAAGTATAATATTGGAAAAAGTATGTTTTGTACAATTTGAGGAATTGGTACGTTTTGCGTCAATTTGTCAAATGAACAAACTAATTTAGAGGACGCTACCCATACATTTGTTATCTCCGTCTTATACACTCACGACATAGCAAATTGTCGTTCACTAGTTTCAATAGCGTGTTGTTAGATTTGATACTAGAGTGGATTTTGCTATTATAAAACTTTTAGGTCAGAACATTATCTGTGCTTAAGCGTTGCCAATTTTTCAAAATTTTCATTTTCAAGCAAGATATGGGTATGTGAAATATCAAAAATAAAAAATACTCATTTCTTCCTTGAAAATTAAAATGGCGAATAAAAGCCAACGCTTAATCACAGATAATGTTATTCTCTAAAAAATTGATAATAGGTTAAATCACTCTAATATCATAACTAACAGCACACTATTGAAACTAGTGAACGAAAATTTGCTATGTCATACGTGTGTAAGACGGAGACAACAAATGCATGGGTAGCAGGTAACCGGTTAGTGGGAAATACAACGTTTCGACATAATTTTGAAAATAGTGCATTTAGACAAATTTTGTCTTTGGAAATAGTGCGTTTTGCGTCATTTATGAGTTTCAGATTGATTTTAATAAAGGAAATAGTATGTTTTGGTTCAATTTGACCACGCCATTCGATTTCCCGTCCATTTTTACATATGATATAACGTATAACTCAATTTTGTTAATTTTGGAAATAGTACGTTTTAAAATGTTGACCCATTTCATGTTTTATCATAAAAAAAAATTAAATATATATAACACGTAAATAACTCACTACACTTTGATATAATTATTTAAAGTTTTTTTAAGTTATTTAAACTGTAGAGGTAATGCGAACACCGATGCTTAGAACTATCAGCTAAATATTTCTTATTTCTATAGTTCTATAATTATTGGCAAATCCTACCATACTAATTATACATTAGAAATCGTATATGGCAATAAAATATAACATATGCCAAGTAAGCAAAAAATGTGTTTCGCGAAACTATGATTAAAAATACCAATTTTTTTACATCATATTTTAACATTTTACAGTTTTTACTTTTTAGATAATATTTACAATTTTAAGGTCGTATTTGATAATTTTGTGGACAATATTGCACTATTTTCATAAAAACTGTATGAACAATTTTGAGGAAATAAAATGAAGAGTTAAATAAAGACTCCCAATTTAGTAGATAAATAATAAACAAACATTGTTGTAACTTGTTTATAGTAATTTAAATCAGTCTCAGTCATTGATTATAATAAATGAAAAATACAACAGAGAATGATTAAAACAAGTTCACATAATATGTCGTAACCCATAGATATCTGAGTATTATGGTACATTACAAGCACCCTAAGATGCTGAGTACGTTTCAACTTCACAACACATTAAACATTGTGTTTTTAAAAATTTGATATTTTACTTTTTATTTTAAAATAATATATTATTTAGTCTTTGAAATAATGAGCATATCTTTTACTATTTTACATAATAAAAAAAAAAAATTACTAGTCCGTGACTTGCAATTATTGTGCAACAGACGATATTATGATTTAATACTTTTATATTTTAGAATTGTTGCCGGAGTTTTTTAGAAGTTGTTTTTATTATTAGCTCTGAATGGTTTAATCATTACTCATTAGATACTGGTTTATTGACTTTCAAAAAATGTAAAATATTATATTAACACGGGTAATTAGCATTTAGCACAAAATAACAAATACGAAATTATAATGACAATGATAAATATAATAAGTTATGATAGGTATAAAAAAATTTTTAAGTACTTGCTATTATAGGTATTATAAAATGATATCACGCACAAAATAACAATATTTCTAATTATAACGTAGTTATTTTTCTCTTAATTGTTTTTTTTTCAATTACCATTATTATTTATTAATGTACGTCGTATTATGTGTACCAGATACTTAGTATTAGCATCTACGTCATTAAGGGGCCTCGCCGCGGTCATTATTTAAGGGGCAACGTTTAGGCAATTTCTAATCTTGTCATAGCCGTCCGGGATATTATGGTCCTTGTATTAAAGTGTTAGTTGTAAATGATTATTAGTGTGAGTGAAATTAAATGCGGGTATCCTCTCTCGTACGCACATGCATAATATGTCATTAACTCGATAACCATATCAATTTAACTACACGAATTATACAAAAACATACATTTGTTTTGACAAAAATAGAGTTAGTTAACGTTGTCTGATTTTGATCCTGAAAAAATATTTGAATGTCAGCAGACAAAATATGTCTGTAGATCGTACGAAACATTTTCCGTTTTTAATGTTAATTTAAATTTCAAATTGATATTTTCAAGTTTTCAATTGAATCGGTCATTTCAATAGGCAACGACATAAGTCACCGATTTTTCAATATTGAATTTTTGTCAAATTTGATAATAATACACGTGGTTACGTGTTCTGTGTAAAAACTACATAGGTAAGACTAATGTTTAATACACAATTTACTACGATAAGCTACAATCACATGCAATAACTACTCAAGTCATTGAATTGTGTAGTTTTTGCTGCCATTCAAAAACATTAATTTGTTGTTTATTTTAGAAAAAATATGTATTTCGTCTTGTGTAATATTATTATAATAGTAATAAAACTACTAACACTTCGATGTTTATCTATTTCATTTTATTAATATGACTTAGATTGTATATTATGAATATTCCCTGCAAAAACAACGCTAGTCAAATATGTTTTATCTCAATTTGATGCATTTTGATAAAAGTTGGACTATTTAAAACTATGGATTATGAATATCAGAAACCATAAAAATAAATTAGTAAATAGGTGTTAATGCAAAAAAAGTTGTATTTTTGGAGTGGTAAAGTTTAAATTTAATGACTTATGTCGTTATTGAAATGACCGATTCAATTACAGTTCACAATAATATAAAATTTAGTTTTTACAAAGTGTTTCGTAGGATCTATAGACAATTTTCTGGTGAGTTCTAATTTTTTTTCAGAATCAAACTCGGACAACGTTAACTAACTTTCATTTTGTCAATAATTTAGTGCTGAAATTGACGGCAGTAGTGAGGCCCCTTAATTTAAAAGTTAATATGATGAATACGTAAAAAAATTATATTTTGTACCTACATTTTAATTGCATTAAATGTGCATTTAATTGCATTTAATTTTTGCATTTTAATTAACAATTAAAAAATGTCAATAAACTTCTGGAAACATATTTTCTAATATGTAATTTTCGGGTAAAATGTTTTATGCAAACATATTATTTTATGTATCATAATGTTTTGTAAAATTCTGTTCAATTATATTCCATTCTGGAATTAAACACCCAGCGGAATTTCTGCCATACGATTTTCTGGATTTTTACGTCCTGCTGATAAACATTCTGTGGTCTTTATTTTCGTTCATTTTATTATAAGTAGGTATGTCAGAAAGTATAATGACAGAACATCTTCAATCATTAACTAGGTATGACAAATAAATCTATAAAGACGTTATGTGAACCCTATTTAACAATGGTGTTTTAAATATAAAAAATAACACTTTTACAAAATTATGTGATTATAAAGAATTGTATGTAAATACATCATTTAATTATGATTTCATCGACGAAAGAAATTATAACGAAGAACCACAAAAATATCATGATTACCTATTAAATTTTATAAATAATGTATTCCCAGAAAAAATAGACAGTAAAATAAATATAAATAGAGAAATATTTAAAACAAACATAAACACATCTATTATAATGCATTATAAAGATGTTGTCGATGTTTTTAAAGGTGAACTTCTGCAGAAAAAAGTAGGTACTTACCATAAAACAATTACTGGTCCAAACTTTAGGTAAAGACAATTATATAGAATTGCCAATAATAACATATTATACAACAATAGTAGAACCAAATAACGACAGCGCCTGGTTAGGACAAATAGAAAATAAATTAGCTAGTTCTTCTTCAGTAAACATCGTTTAATGGTGTGATTAATTCACAA
>NW_021771423.1:0-2907 GCF_005508785.2 Acyrthosiphon pisum | reverse complement strand
TAGGTTTAATTTTACCCCCGGTAAAAATATACTAGGATATAGTTACCTCCCGGTAAAATTGTTCAACAGGGGGGTAAAAATATACTAGGATATATTTACCCCCCGGTAAAAATTTCATGTTTTGGGGGGTAAAAATATCCTAGGATATAGTTACCTCCCGGTAAAAGTATACTAGGTTAATTTTACCCCCGGTAAAAATATACTAGGATATATTTACCCCCCCCGGTAAAAATGCCATGTTATGGGGGGTATAAATATCCTAGGATATAGTTACCTCCCGGTAAAATTGTTCGACAGGGGGGTAAAAATATCCTAGGATATAGTTACCTCCCGGTAAAAATTCAATGTTATGGGGGGTATAAATATCCTAGGATATAGTTACCTCCCGGTAAAATTGTTCGACAGGGGGGTAAAAATATACTAGGATATATTTACCCCCCGGTAAAAATTCAATGTTATGGGGGGTATAAATATCCTAGGATATAGTTACCTCCCGGTAAAATTGTTCGACAGGGGGGTAAAAATATACTAGGATATATTTACCCCCTGGTAAAAATTCAATGTTATGGTGGGTATAAATATCCTAGGATATAGTTACCTCCCGGTAAAATTGTTCGACAGGGGGGTAAAAATATACTAGGATATATTTACCCCCCCCCCCGGTAAAAATTTCATGTTTTGGGGGGTATAAATATCCTAACATATAATTAACGATTTTTTTAAAATATACTAGAATATATTTACCTCCCATTGAATTTTTATAGTACATTATTTTTACCTCCCATGTTATAATGTGTTTTCAAGGGGGGTAAAAATATCCTAGCATACAATAAACGATCTTTTTAAAATATACTAGGATATATTTACCTCTCATTGAATTTTTATAAAGAATTTTTATATTTATCTCATATGTGAATTTATGAAGTAGATTATTTTTACCCCCCCAGTAAATATATCCTAGCTTATAATTAACGACCTACTTAAAATACTATGATATATTTACCTCCCATTGAATTTGTATATTAGATTTTTTTTTACCTCCCACGTTATAATGTGTTTTCAAGGGGGGTAAAAATATCTTATCATACAATAAACGATTTTTTTAAAATATACTAGGATATATTTACCTCTCATTGAATTTTTATAGTACATTATTTTTACCTCCCATGTTATAATGTTTTTTCAAGGGAGGTGAAAATATCCTAGCATACAATAAACGATCTTTTTTAAAATATACTAGGATATATTTACCTCCCGTTGAATTTTTATAGTTATTATTTTTACCCCCCATGTTATAATGTGTTTTTAAGGGGGGTAAAAATATCATAGTATAATACTATTAAGAATAATTACTAGGAGGAATTCTTAACTCAAATTAAACATTTTCGTTATTTTTACGTATTTTGTCAAGATTTGAACTTTAAATAATTATAAAAAAAAAAAATGTCATTACCTATGGATTTTTAATATTTTTCAAATCTCATTGTAACAATATATTATATTTTTATTTTGTTTTCCCTGCACTTTAAAAAACTATTAAGAATTTTTGATTATGAGCTGAGCTATGAATTTATTGATTTTACAATGATGTGTGTTTTTTTTTATTATTTAATTTTTTTTTTGTGTGTGTCTGTTTGGGGCTGAAAACTGCGTTGGTTTTCTTCAACAGTATCTTGTTCGACAGATAACTCAATCTAGTTGGTGCATTTGGGAGGTGAACATTTTAAATGCCCTATAGTTTTCAAAAGTGCTGGGAAAAACAACATAACAATTAAGGAAAAATGGATATTAAAAAGATAAAAATACTTATTTTGTTGCAAATCAAAAATGAAGAATAGTAGACACTTAAAATGTATATCATAATATGTTTATTTTATCAATTCCTATGCTTAAATAAAAATTTAAAATTTAAAAACGATTTTGTAGTTAAAAATTTATAAAATGTTCAATTTTTATAGCCACGGATTAAAAATTTAAAACCAGGTACCACGTAAGTACCTACCTATAATAATAATATTTATTGGCCAAGAGAAAGATACAATTTTGATAAGTAATTAATGATTATATATACAATATGGTTAGATGGCCGACTAAATTCACTTTCCTATCAGAAATAATAATGTTGGAGAAAATTTAATTATTTTTATTGTCCTAAATGGTGATAACAGACACAAAAATAAATTTAAAAAAAAAACCACACATCATTGTAAAAATTTACAAGTAGGTAAGTATTTTTTTTTGAAATGTCAATAAACAAATTTCGGCTTACCAAAAAATCTTGAAAATTTAATATAATGTTTTTATAAATTATATTTATCACAATTAAAAATATGAAACGTCGTTAGTCTCAATTTTTTTAAATTTTTTTTTTCTTTTTTTTATAATCGTTTAAATTTCAAATTTTTACGAAACATGTAAAAATCGCGAACATTTGCAGGTGATTTTGTACTTGAAAATTCATAACATGTTTGGTATTTATACTTAAGAGCTAAGGTTAAAAAATTCAATAAAAGATTCTCCGTTAGTTTTTCTTCAAATAACTATAAAAAACTCGAGCATTTTTAAAGAAAAAATTTTAAGTTTCTTCTAAAGTTTAAATTTTTACGAAATTATGTAAAATAACGATTTAGCCTTAAACTATTTTAGATAGTGGTTATTTTTCAAAAAGTATAACTCATAGATATTTGAAACATTCACCAGTTGTTAAGGTTGATATTTACTTTGCATAATGAAATTTTCAACATACTTCACTTGTTTTTAATATATTTAAAAATAATCTACTATATAAATTCACATATGAGATAAATATAAAAATTATTTTTAAAAATTCAATGGGAGGTAAATATATCCTAGTATATTTTAAAAAGATCGTTTATTGTATGCTAGGAAATTTTTACACCCCTTAAA
>NW_021771422.1:24349-25358 GCF_005508785.2 Acyrthosiphon pisum | reverse complement strand
TATGTAGATAAAATATATTTAAATGATAAAGGTACAGACAGTTTTATTACAATAGGTAAATAAAAACAAAAATTATTAAATAATGGCTACAACTTTATTAAAAACAAAAAAAATAATAATTGTAATCACTTTTGGACATGAGTATATTATTCATAAATTATATTACCTGTATAATAATAAATAAGATTTAAAAAAAAAATTAACATATTATATTAATTATTAAACAAAATAAAACTGTATTAAAAAAAAAAAAAATTAAAATAATCCTACCTAGGATACAGCACTATTGGTTATCTTCCTTTATAGCGGTAGCAGACATCCGTCTTATAACTTTTACAATTAATTAATATTATAATGGTGAAGCGTTTTCTTGTGTATTTAAGGAATTGCTTTCATGTGTTGGTGTAAATGGTACGCTGGAGGAGGGTAATGGACTGAAATTATTATTTGGAGTAAAAGATGGTGCAGAATATAAAGGAGAAAGTGTATGTGTATTACCTGAAGATGTACCAATAGAATGTAAAGGAATAAAAGAATTATTATTACTTGAAGATTGACCGGGAAAATGTATAGGATAGTCAGGTGGTTGATTATTTTGTTGTAGCATTAACATATCCGATTCGTGAAGAATACAGTTAATTTTGTGTTCTGTATTAAGACGAATAAAATCTGTATAAGACCTAAGTTTGTTAGCGACGTGTTCCCCGTATGTCGTCGCGTTGTCCTTCACTTTATTTTTTTCTGCATAAGTTTTCAGTATAGAATAAACCTCATCTACTCTTGGATCCTCATCTGTTTTAATTTTTTTTTTTTTTTGTTTGGGCGATGAAAATCTCTTTGGTCGTTCTGTCATTTTCCCATCACCATCAACACTATCTACCACGATGAAGTCATCTTCCAAGACATCTTCATTATCTGTTTCTTCCTAAACATTAATACCTATTTATGTAAATATACGTAAAATTAGATGAGTACCCAGGAGGGCTATGGGGTTATAGCCCCCCCCCCC
>NW_021771422.1:20896-24249 GCF_005508785.2 Acyrthosiphon pisum | reverse complement strand
AATAAAAGATATTTTTAATAAGATTAAGTAACTATAACCTATTTAAGGAGGCCGCAGCAGACGTAGCTTTCATAATTTTAGACTAATAATAATTGTGTGCGCCCTGAACAGGGGCAACCCGAAGGACCACTCGGGGATAGCCTGAGAACTAAAAACGATTTGATTTGACCAATGTCACCACTAACGCCGACTATTTGAGTGGGTAGGCAACTCAAGGTGCCCTCGCCTGCAGGCGCGCGAGGTAGGCAATTCTATAATATATTATTATATCTCGATATTTAAATTTTTTTTAAATTTTGAATAATCATAATTATCCACGCATTAGTTTATATTACCCAGTATGATATAAAATAGTTGTACACTATTGTGCCATCTATGATTAAAATTTAAAGTTAATCAGAGTTAATATTTTTTTTTTTATTATTATTATTTTGAAATGGAATATCGATATCGATATTTTTATTTCGATATATATCAGCTATCGATAATAATATCAGTTTGCGCAACCCTAGGCGTCGCAGACCGCAGTAGCCACTAGCCACTCAGTAGTTCAGCGATTGTATTTACAGACGTCGTCGCCGCAGAATACAAACCGTTCAGCGACGAGTTCAGACCAGCTAATTTCGCCCGAAATTTGTTCACATAAAAAACTTTTACTTGAAATTCGATTACCTACTCGCTTGTGAACATTTAAAATACTTTTGAAATACGTCGAAACTAATAACACAAAAGTCATAACAAATTGAATAAACTAGAAGGATTTCTTAAACCATGACTAAAATATTTTCATAAACATATTCAAAAATCAAGTGTTTAAAAAATAAAAAAAATTAATTAGACTCATTCAAATGTTTTTTGATTTTACGACTAAATAATGCAATTTGTACACTGGAAATAATAAATACATCATTACCCTGCAAAATAAATAATTTTTTTTACTGTTATTGACTTATATTACCACAATACCACTGTGACACTGTACTTACGCCTGTGACCAGTGACTAAGCGTATTTTACAATTTATTGTTTTATTAAAATTTAACTTCTAATAAAATTCAAGCAAAAATATATTTTTTTCATAATAAAAATACAAGAAGAATTGTAAATTAACAAAACAATTGAGTTTATCTTCAACTTTATTTACCTATTATTTCAAATCTGTTTATGTAACAATATTATAATAAATTACTTATTTTGTACACTGCATACATAACAAAACATTAATTACAAAATTATAATTTACTTATTTATTTATTTATTTTCAAATATTCGCAATTTGGCTGCATTTTGATAACCTCGCTTTTCAAGGTTTGCATTAATCCACTTACATTTCTTATAAATGCGTGTCCTAAACAGCAGCTGTAAAATAAATTCATAGTGATCTTTACACGAATTTTGTAAAACCAAAAAATGATTATTTATTTGTCTTTCGGGTTTATGCAAAAGTTGTTTTAAAATTTGCTTTGAGCTCTTAATTTTAGGAAATGTATTTTTAAATATATTTAAACATATTGTCACTATTTGTGTTAGCTCATCAGATGGAGCTTTTAAGCCTTGTGATTGTTGCACATGATCGAACACCTTGTGTATAACTAAAAGTTCTTTTTGTCAGCTAAGTGTTCATTTGGTTTGATTAAATTACAGTTGGCACAATTAAATTTATCAAAACATTTTTTTGCTAAATAACCAGAAAAATAAGTTATTGAACACGTCTCCAGTGATAAGTCAACATCATAAATACCTTCAATTGACTTTGAACTATTGTCAAAATCGGTTGTTTTATGAAAACAATTTTCATTTGACAATTCACCGTTTTCTGATAAAATTAAGTTTTATACAGGAACATCCTTCAATACTTCAACAGTTATAAATTCATCGTCATCCGATTCACAATTATTACAACATGTTGTCAAACATTTCATCAAACTATATGTACATATATGCCCAAAACAACAGCGAAACGTGCGGGCTGTGGGGTTTCTGTTGTAGCCATTTTTTTGTCGTATCACTGAAAATAGATTTTCTAATATATCTTGCGTTAGTCGATTTGTCATTAAAAAATTGTCTTTATTTGGCCGATAGATTTGCATGTCTACTTTTTCTTGTTCGTAGTTCTAAAATAGCAGTTGTCGTCCAAATTATTCCAGATTAGTTAAATTACGAATGTTAATTACCTACTTGGCTACTTACCAGAATTAATTATCCATATTTTGGACCTTTCTTCGTTTGATGGAAAAGGATGAAATATTATATTTGATGTATTTCTACGTGTATTTGTGCAGTTAAAATATGCACATTTGTCACTAGACATTGTAATTATTTGAGAACAACACAGTAGACAATAAAACGTATAAATGATTTCAAAATAACATAAAAAAACACAATTCTATAGTTATTACGAGATACTTAAGTAATAAATATAACAACTAAGTCTTCAAAAAAATTTGAATGATCAACGAGTATCGTTCAATTTGTACGTCCGTAATGCGCATGTTTTCCGCATGTGTACTCAGAATAAATATAATATAATTCCAATATTTTGTACAAGCGTACAAGCACTGATTATAAATAGTAAATAGTTAAATGATACTATTTATAATCAATGGTATAATTTAAAAGATCCGAAAATACTTCGCATTGAGTGTAACGTGAAGTCTATTGCAGGTATAATAATATTTTTATTTATGGAATAATATTTCAATTTAGAAAATCTATATGATGATTGATGACAATGACTATACTATAATATAGTAAATATTATGTGTAAATGCGTAATGTACTAATGTGTCTTACAAAACTTTACATACAAATATACTAATATGCATACTATAAACATAAATATGACTATACAATAACTAGTAAATATATTTTAATAATTAGGGACTGATTTAAAAATAAATATTCAACCTATTTAATGAGGGGGTGTCACCGTTTTACTTACAGCTTACTATAAGACGGATGTCTGCTACATAGATATTAAAGAATGGATACTGGATAGGCCATTTACGGGAGCGAACATGAACATTTGTTGAGGTTATAGAGGTCTTATCACAAATAGATATATGTATAATTATTGTATATTATTTATGATAAGACCTCTGTCAGAATGAGAAGCAATGATAAAAAACAGTCTTTCTCTCTTCCCCATCCCGGCCCCATGACCCTCTATTTTGTTAATATAGCCATGGCCTATCCATTCTTTAATATCTATGGTCTGCTACCGTTATAAAGGAAGATAACCAATAGTGCTGTATCCTAGGTAGGATTATTTTTAAAAATTTTTTTTTTTAAACAGTTTTATTTTGTTTATAATTAATATAATATGTTAATTTTTTTTTAAATCTTATTTATTAT
>NW_021771422.1:17923-20747 GCF_005508785.2 Acyrthosiphon pisum | reverse complement strand
CATTATAATATTATGATATTATGATGTCAAAATAACTAATTTTATAATTTTGATATTTAATATTTACCTGAACATATAATTTTAGCGCTTCAACTATAGCTTCACACACTTCTGGTACTATATTAGATATTAGTTGTTTGGACATTTTAAAAGATACATTAAACTTGTATACGAATTACCAGTAGCCAAAAAACGTAATGTTACTGCCAGCCGCAAATTTGGTGAAATAGTTTCCCTTAAATGAGTTATATCCTTCCCAATTTGAGGACCAATAACTTCCAGCAATGATTCAAAATCTGTTGGTGACATTTTTATAAAGTTTTTGAATCCTGGATGTTCCAGTCTTAAATCATTTAGTAAGTCATTACCATTATAACGACTTCTACTTTCAAAAATTGTACGTTGCCACCAACGTCTTTTATGAAGTTTTTTTTTTTTTACTCGAGAAACTAACGATGTAAAAACAAACGCTGCACTTGCAATAATTATATCTTCGTCACTCATATTGAAAAAAAAATAAAACTAATAAATTGTTGAAAAACTGGCAATTACACGTTCACACCGCAATAGATGGGTTCGTACTAATATGAAAATAAATAATATGAGTGGGAAATCTTTAAGTTGCCAATTTAAGCGGGAAATCGTCGTGTATGTAGAACGAACACTGTTCTCGAACATTTTAAAGTACAGTAGCATTGGTTCGTCGAGTCAAGAAACATTCTCAACGAACATGTTCGACAACAATGTTCGTCCTAGTGTGGACCCGGCTTTATCACTGAACCAAAAACGTACATAGTATCAAAAAAAAAGTACGTTGGTTTAATAAATTTAAACATCAAAATATCTCCGATGAAGAAGATTATTAATACAACAAACTGTTGTTTATAATTAACATATTTGATGTACGAGTATACGTCTAATTAATAAATAATGGTTTATTGTTTTTATAATTTCTGTTAATTTATATAAAAATCAGAATTTTAAATATTATACATACAGATTATTAGATTAACAATATATTTTATTATATTGGTGAAATCTTGTTATTTATTTCATGTGATTGAATTTGTAATTCAGTGATACTATTTATTGATATAACAATCAGAATTTTAAATATTATGTACGCAGATTATTTTATAAACAATATATTTTATAATATATTGATAACGTCTTATTACTTATTTAATGTGTATGAATTCTTGATTCAGTTATACAGATAATTATATCAATAAATAGTTGTTATTGACTCAATGTATATGTTCTGTTGAATTAATGAATGCAATATTAATGTACAAAATTATATTTATATTTTATTTCATTAACAAATTCAAAATATTACAATATTATTACCTATAATAAAACAATATAATATGCTATATAATAATAAATAATTTATACAATATAATATTTTTAATTCATTCAATAGTAAATAATTTTAAAAAATGTTATTACATAGGTATTGTTATTCTTAATTACATGAATAAATGTTAACAAACTAAACCAAGTTAAGAATACAGAGTTTAGTTAATACAAGACAATTTTAATAAGAATAATAATAATAATACAAATTGGTAATACCAAAACAAAAACATAAAAAACATATTATTATTTTTTAAAAGCTTAAAGCAAAATAAAATATAATTATGATAAAACAGTATATAAATTATAAATACTATAAATGTAAATCACTTAAAAGTAAAAAATTTAAAAAAAGTTATTACATATTATCTATATTGTTATTCTTAATTACATAAATAAATGTTGACAAACTAAATCAAGTAATAAAAAACATACTAGGTGTTCATTTTTAAAAGCTTAAAGCAAAGTAAAATATAATCATGATAAAACAGTATATAAATACTATATATGTATATAAATCACTCAAGAGTCAAGAGTAAATAATTAAATTATTACATATTATATTGTTATTCTTAATTACATAAATAAATGTTGACAAACTAAACCAAGTAATAACAAACATACTAGGTATTCATTATTAAAAGCTTAAAGCAAAGTAAAATATAATTATGATAAAACAGTATATAAATTATAAATACTATAAATGTAAATCACTTAAAAGTAAAAAATTTAAAAAAAGTTATTACATATTATCTATATTGTTATTCTTAATTACATAAATAAATGTTGACAAACTAAATCAAGTAATAACAAACATACTAGGTGTTCATTTTTAAAAGCTTAAAGCAAAGTAAAATATAATCATGATAAAACAGTATATAAATATTATATATGTATATAAATCACTCAAGAGTCAAGAGTAAATAATTAAAAAAAAAGTTATTACATATTATATTGTTATTCTTAATTACATGAATAAATGTTGACAAACTAAACCAAGTTAAGAATACAGAGATAATACATGTAGTTAATACAGGATAATTTTAATGAAATAAAAATAGGTATTTAAATTTCAATCAAATTTATATTTATAAAATTTAAACTTTAATAAAAATGTATTATCATCAAGATAAGTATATGCATGATTAAAATTAATGAGAATTCGTTTGCAAATATTCTAAAAGAATATGAACTTTTGAGTAACCCTTTGAGCTTTTAAAATTATAAAAAAAACATTCTAAAAATGTGTAAAACATATTTGATTCCTCGGGGATTGTAAATCAAAAAGATATATAGTTTTAAAATAAATATCCAATGCTTTTAAGACACTTTTAAAATTGTAACGCACTCCATCGAAGAAAAGAAAGATATCTGTGATAGAGAAAATATCTTCCCCCACGCAGAAAAGTGAAGGCTGTAAAGAAGTTTTTGTTTTTCGGACATGGTCAATGTAGTCTTGAATGTT
>NW_021771422.1:12895-17823 GCF_005508785.2 Acyrthosiphon pisum | reverse complement strand
TTGTTGCGTTTCACCAACAAAAATAACAGATTCTTGTGAATCCTTGATGGTGAATTTTGTAGTTACCTTCTTAGACGTATTGAGATCAATTCGGACTATTTTATTTGTTGGTACTAAGTAACCGTGGAGTGCCCATATCAGAGCGGCATGTCGTCCATCTAAAATAATAGAAATAATAATACTTTTACATGCAAAGATTTAAAAAAACAAGAAGATAATTTTAGCTTACTCTCTGATATGCTAACATCAGTTGATAATGTCTCAATGATTTTTTTCACAGTTCTATCTTTGACATGGTTTTCTTTAGTATATAATATATTTAGTATACATTGAAAAGTGAAGACTATAAACAAACATTCATTTTTACTTTGACAATTACTTTGGTAATAATAATACTAATATTTAGTATCAATGTTAATAATCAAAAGTTAAATCATTTTATTTTATTATTTTTTCAAGCAGTTGTAGGTAATGATTTTCATCAAAGAATCACATTTCTGGATACAAACATATTTAATTAAATTGTTAAGTTCTATTGTTATAATTTTAAATTGTAAAGAAAACTGTACTACTAGCTGAAATGGAAAGGGTACATTTTGGCCAAAAAGGAGGTCACCCATCTAGGATTATATTATTATGGATAGGTATTTAATATTTATAATTTTGTAATCGTTGGTAGTGTGCCAGTGTAACGACAAGTTAGGTACCAAGTTTACATTATAGTATTATACGAGTATTGTCTAATGTCTTAGTAGACACTCTGAGAATTGAAACCAAGATAGGTCAATATGTACGTCTGTCTCTACAGTGAAAAATTCAAGACTAATCCCTACTCCTATGAACTATACTAGCGATTATTGCGGTACACGCCATAACTAAATATCGAGCGGAGCGCCCCGTAGCGTTACTCGCCATTCAGTGCGCAGCGTATTTTGTACTGCAGTGAGCTATCTAGAGTATTTATAATCAATGCTTTTACATATGTTAATAATTGCAATTGCTAATCATTCAGTAAGTATTTATATAATTTACTTTGCATTATTATACTTTTTTTATGACTGGGAATCCGGCTTACATTTTATTTATATTGGTTTGTTGATAACTATAGCTAAGTATTTTCACTTTGAATTCAACAAGGAAAATTAGAAATACAAAGAGAAATAATTGAAAGCCAACTTAAGAAGGAATTGGAGAATTCAAGACAAAGATTTAAACTAGACATTGCAAAAAAAAACAAGAAAGTTAATTACACTGAATACATCATATAAATACATTAAAACCATTCTTAATTTATCAACTTACATTTTTTAATTCATTTTTTTGTTTTCAATATATTTAATATTACAAAACAATACACCGACAATTGTGCCATTAACCGTCAGTGGTCCTTGATAGAATCTTAAAAAAAGATTTTTTAAATTAACTTAATAATAATCAGACAAAAATAATGTGCATGATAACTTAAAAACATACAAACTTTCCGGAGTTTGAAATGTCATTGTAAAATGTCTATTATTTTCTAATAGTAACAAATTATTCAAGTGGTTCAAGTTTTTAGGTGTAGGTGGAAAAATAGACTTCCGAATTTTTTTCATTCTCTCAACAGCTTGTAGAAAAGTATAATTAGTAGCATCTTCTGGGTGACTAATTTTTTTTTTTTTTTGGGGGGGTTTTCCGGCCTTTAAGACCATCCCGCAAAACAAATTTCCCTCCAATTTATTCTATTTTCTGCTATTTCTCTCCAGTTTGCACCTGGGTCAACCTCTTTAACATCTTTCCTCACACAATCTTAGGCGTGGTCTACCTAGTGGTCTCTTTCATTTCGGTTCTTCCCTGATTACTGTGTTAATCATAGTGTCTTTTTTCCTCCAGGCTTTTTTTGATTTCGTTTGAAATACATGGTCTCTGAAACAAATTCTGTAGTTCTTCATTAGTTCGAATTCTCCACTCTTGGGTTCTTGAGTCGAAACAAGGTCCGTATATTATACGTCTTAAAATTTTTCTTTCAAATGTGTCTAGTTTTATTTCCTCTATTTTTCTTGGTGCCCATGTTTCTGACCCATATAGAACGACAGGCCGTATTAATGTCATGTATATTTTTTATTTTTAAGTTCAAAGATATTGATCTAGATTTTAGCAGGGTTCCCACACCAAAATAGCAGTTATTGGCCAGTTGCATTCTTTTGGAAATCTCTATTTTTAACTCATTGTCCTGAGTTAAGAGTACACCTAAGTATTTAAATTGTGGAAGTCTTTGGAATATATGTCCATCTACATTCATACTCTCCCCGTGGCAATACCTCCTGTCTTTTCTGTTTAGTTTCATATATTCTGTCTTTTTATCATTTATTCTGAGACCAACTTTATTCGCCGCATCCATCAGTTTTTTACAATGTATTTTTACTATTTCGATATTGTCTCCTAAGATGGCAATATCGTCGGCATATGCTAGCAGGCCTATCTTTGACTGTCCTAAAGTTACACCTTCTGATATGTTCATATCTCTGACAACCTTTTCCAGAACTAGGTTAAAAAGGATTGGAGATAATGCATCCCCTTGCCTTAAACCAGAAGTTACTTTGAACGGTTTAGATGTAGAGTTCGCTATTTTTATTTTTATTTCAGAATTTTCCATTGTCGTTTTAATCAGGTTAATTAACTTTTTTGGTATATTGAACTCTTTTAATATCTTAAATAGTGTTGGTCTATATATGGAATCGTATGCTTTCTCAAAGTCTACAAACAAAGTATATACCTCCTTATCAAATTCCCACATTTTCTGAAATATCTGCCGAATAGTAAATATTTGGTCTGTGGTGGATCTATTTGGTCTAAAACCTCCTTGGTAGTCTCCCAGTATTCCTTCGGAGATTGGTTTAATCCTATCAAGGATGCAATACGACAAGACTTTGTATGTTGTATTAAGTAGAGCGATGCGCCTATAATTATTACACTCGAGTGGATCGTTTTTTTTGTATATCGGACATACTAGAGCGGTTCTCCAATCTTCGGGGATCTTTTCTTCTTTCCAGACTAATTCTACTAGGTTATGTATGTTAGATATGGCTTCTTCATCTAAATTTTTTAGAATCTCAGCCTGGATTCCATCTTCACCTGGAGTCTTATGATTTTTTAACCTCTTAATTTGTTCTGCTATCTCAATTCTGGATGGTGGAAGATATTCGCTTTCGTTTGGTTCTACGTCAGTCCAATTAAATGTGTCTATGGGTTCGTCGCAATTAAGGAGGTTCTCAAAGTAGTCTTTCCATTTATCTAAGATATCATTTGGATCTGTAATTAACATACCATCGCAATTTTTTAGGAACTTTTCCTGTTTCTTGAATCCTTTTCTAAGGGCATTGATATTTTGGAATAGCAGACGTGACCTATTCATTTTTTGGTATTCTTCTGTTTCTTCTAGCATGTTCTTGGTATATCTTCTTTTTTCGTATCTGATTATATTGTTTACTTCTTTTTTGCATATTATGTAGTTGTTTTCTTTTTCTTGACTAATACAATAATAAAATATAAAATCAGGGTAGTAAGATTTATTTTTTACTAAAATATTTACACTAAATATTAATATAATTAGTATAATTACCTAACAATACTTTCCACATATAAAGTACGAGCTGAATATGAGCGGGCAGAGTGTTGAACACATTTGTTACCAAGTTCATTTCGAAGTTCTTTCACTTTGGTGTCTGATGTTCGAACTTTATGATTATGGAATCTTTTGAGTGAAAACCCATTGTTCTTAGTAACCGAAGAAATAAAAGCGGTAGCTGGGCATCCATTCGTTGAAGTTTCTTTACATTTTAAATATCTAATGTACAATTACAAAGTAATAAAATTATGTATCAAGAAAAAATAATAAAATTGAACAAATATTAGTAGAATAATAATTACCGAATTGTACTTACAATAACTTTATGGACACAATATCTATCATATTATACTCACTATTTTCATTATATAATGCACTGTTATGTCTTACAAATTGTGTCGTTTCTTATTTATTGACTTTTGCTAATTTTGTATACATAAAATAAAATGAAATAATAATATAATTAAAGAACAAAACAGAAATAACTTACAATTTTTTTTCTGTCAATTTACTTCTGAAGTAATGAAACCCTAAATTGTCCTCTATGACCTCTTCATTACAATGTACACCTGGAATTAACTTATATGTTTTTGGCCGATCTCTAATTGGCCAAAACTGAATAATATTGTCTATAAGAGAATAATGACTTAAATGGTAATCTTAGAAAATTAAGCATAGAATTCTTACTTTAATCAATTCTCAACCTGTTAAATGATAAAGTTTTATTTTTTTATTTAAAGTAGCTAATGTTTTGTATTGTATATTCTAATAAATAGATCAATGTACAATGCATATCGTCAGCTACAACACTCCCTGCTTCAGGTACATGTTGAACTGAAAAAATTAATGCATTTTCCATTAAAAAAAGAAAATCATTAGAACTACAAATCATAAAGAAAGAAAAATGTTAGGAAATAAACTATTAATATGATTTGTTTGAATGTATATATTATAATAAATGGATCAATGTACAATGCATACCGTCAACAACATTCGCTGCTTCAGCTACATCTTGAACTGAAAAAATTAATGTATTTTCTATTAAAAAAAGAAAATTATTACAACTACAAATCATCAAGAGAGAATAATGTTATTTCTTAAATATTAATACTTTATACATTCTTACTTGGTAAGATATAATAATCATGATCAATCAAATGCTCCATTGTATGTAAAATAAAATATTAGTATATATATATAGTATACTATATAATAAATATGTAATAAATAGACTAATTAAAATAAAGATGATCTTTAACAGTTTTTTCAAATCGACGTACCAAAAGATGAATAACCTACAATACATAAATATATTAATGGA
>NW_021771422.1:4108-12845 GCF_005508785.2 Acyrthosiphon pisum | reverse complement strand
TTCATGTGTGTTTTGGGGCCGGAGTGGCGCAGTGGTCACACAGTTGACTTACGACTCACACAGTCATCGGTTCGATTCATAGCAAAGTGCAAAAAAATGTGTGTGATTCTACGCAGTCACCATTTTCCCGTGCTGTCGTCCGATTGCGTCATCCGGTTTCCAACTAGGTCCCACTCCACTGGGAGTGAAGACCGCACATGTCTCCTCTTGGAGAAGGGGGTAGTATCATGCATATAGTGATATATACATAGATAAATAGATCACATGATCTCCCTACTACCCACTTGTGATAAGCATTGTCAAAGACCTTGAGGTCGTTACAATGAACAAATATAGAAAAAAAAAAAAAAAGTTCATGTATATTTTATTACTAAATATTGACGTACATTTAGGTAGATATTATGATAACCAATTTTCTAAAATTCACAGGCAGTTTTAAATAATATTAGATCCCAAAGTAATGCCATATTTACTCAAAAACTGTTATTTTTCCAAACCTATAACATAAAATTATTTAACAGATAAACACAAACACAGTTTCACGACACATAAAACTATAGCGATGAACTCCCATATTTTGGGATGAGGTTTGATTAGTCTTAGAAGAGCAGCATGGAAGCTCTCCAAATAATTATTTGTACGTATATCTCTATTATACACTGTAAATTTTTCAGGACGCATTCTAACAAACCAGAATCCAAAAACATAGTCGTACAAAAAACTATGAAATGCATTTGCTACTTCTTGATGTTGAACCATGTATATTATAATTGCATTGAATCCATCCAACATACTTGGAATACTGCTATTTCGGTCAGACGGGAGATAAGGTAAAGCAAGTATCTGTTAAAATTATTATTATATCAGTAAAAAAATGTTTGAATCTCATTGATAAATACTATTTTAAAAGTTAAATTACCATCCTAAAAATTCGAGCTGCTATAGGATTCACCTTTACTAGGTTATAAATTTGTATTTGTTTATTCCTCATATGTCTTAAAATGGACTGTTCATAAAACACAAAAATAAAAAATAATTCTGTTTGAATATTTAATCATATACAATGTTGATATTTTTATGTTACAAGTTTACAATAATCAACAACCAAGTTTTTCAGTATGATACTACATTTTAGAATGTTTTTGTATTGACATAGATTTTTACCTATATTTATAGAATTTACCTTTATTTCAATTGTTATATATATTTATTATATTGTTTTCTTAGATGATTAACTGTTTGAATATTTCATCATATTCAGTTGGTGTAAGAATAAATTTACCTGGCAATAATGAAAATAGCAACCTTGATGGGTACTTTCCGGAAATACTAATTCAATACTATTTATCTGGCTAATCTCGTAATCAGTAATTATAGTCAATTTATCATACTGCACAGGGGTAAGACATTACGAACATATTGAAACAGCTCCTTGTAAATAATTTCTGTTTTGCCAGTTAGTAAAGCGTATACCATCGGGAAACTCTGTCAACAATTAGGAAATATTAAATTAGTCAACTAAATAAACCATTTACAGTATACAGGGAGTTTTAATGGTGATGTTACTAGTTAGTGCTTACAATATTTTTATATATTATATAAAAGGTAAAAAGTTGATAACAATCCCCATCGATGGTTTTTGAAACCATTTTAAACGTACCGGCTATTCTTACCTACAAAAAAAAAAAACAAGAAAGTTAATTACACTGAATACATCATATAAATACATTAAAACCATTCTTAATTTATCAACTTACATTTTTTAATTCATTTTTTTGTTTTCAATATATTTAATATTACAAAACAGTACACCGACAATTGTGCCATTAACCGTCAGTGGTCCTTGATAGAATCTTAAAAAAAGATTTTTTAAATTAATTTAATAATAATCAGACAAAAATAATGTGCATGATAACTTAAAAACATACAAACTTTCCGGAGTTTGAAATGTCATTGTAAAATGTCTATTATTTTCTAATAGTAACAAATTATTCAAGTGGTTCAAGTTTTTAGGTGTAGGTGGAAAAATAGACTTCCGAATTTTTTTCATTCTCTCAACAGCTTGTAGAAAAGTATAATTAGTAGCATCTTCTGGGTGACTAATTTTTTTTTTTTTTTGGGGGGGGTTTTCCGGCCTTTAAGACCATCCCGAAAAACAAATTTCCCTCCAATTTATTCTATTTTCTGCTATTTCTCTCCAGTTTGCACCTGGGTCAACCTCTTTAACATCTTTCCTCACACAATCTTCCCATCTTAGGCGTGGTCTACCTAGTGGTCTCTTTCCTTTCGGTTCTTCCCTGATTACTGTGTTAATCATAGTGTCTTTTTTCCTCCAGGCTTTTTTTGATTTCGTTTGAAATACATGGTCTCTGAAACAAATTCTGTAGTTCTTCATTAGTTCGAATTCTCCACTCTTGGGTTCTTGAGTCGAAACAAGGTCCGTATATTATACGACTTAAAATTTTTCTTTCAAATGTGTCTAGTTTTATTTCCTCTATTTTTCTTGGTGCCCATGTTTCTGACCCATATAGGACGACAGGCCGTATTAATGTCATGTATATTTTTATTTTTAAGTTCAAAGATATTGATCTAGATTTTAGCAGGGTTCCCACACCAAAATAGCAGTTATTGGCCAGTTGCATTCTTTTGGAAATCTCTATTTTTAACTCATTGTCCTGAGTTAAGAGTACACCTAAGTATTTAAATTGTGGAAGTCTTTGGAATATATGTCCATCTACATTCATACTCTCCCCGTGGCAATACCTCCTGTCTTTTCTGTTTAGTTTCATATATTCTGTCTTTTTATCATTTATTCTGAGACCAACTTTATTCGCCGCATCTATCAGTTTTTTACAATGTATTTTTACTATTTCGATATTGTCTCCTAAGATGGCAATATCGTCGGCATATGCTAGCAGGCCTATCTTTGACTGTCCTAAAGTTACACCTTCTGATATGTTCATATCTCTGACAACCTTTTCCAGAACTAGGTTAAAAAGGATTGGAGATAATGCATCCCCTTGCCTTAAACCAGAAGTTACTTTGAACGGTTTAGATGTAGAGTTCGCTATTTTTATTTTTGTTTCAGAATTTTCCATTGTCGCTTTAATCAGGTTAATTAACTTTTTTGGCATATTGAACTCTTTTAATATCTTAAATAGTGTTGGTCTATATATGGAATCGTATGCTTTCTCAAAGTCTACAAACAAAGTATATACCTCCTTATCAAATTCCCACATTTTCTGAAATATCTGCCTAATAGTAAATATTTGGTCTGTGGTGGATCTATTTGGTCTAAAACCTCCTTGGTAGTCTCCCAGTATTCCTTCGGAGATTGGTTTAATCCTATCAAGGATGCAATACGACAAGACTTTGTATGTTGTATTAAGTAGAGCGATGCGCCTATAATTATTACACTCGAGTGGATCGTTTTTTTTGTATATCGGACATACTAGAGCGGTTCTCCAATCTTCGGGGATCTTTTCTTCTTTCCAGACTAATTCTACTAGGTTATGTATGTTAGATATGGCTTCTTCATCTAAATTTTTTAGAATCTCAGCCTGGATTCCATCTTCACCTGGAGTCTTATGATTTTTTAACCTCTTAATTTGTTCTGCTATCTCAATTCTGGATGGTGGAAGATATTCGCTTTCGTTTGGTTCTACGTCAGTCCAATTAAATGTGTCTATGGGTTCGTCGCAATTAAGGAGGTTCTCAAAGTAGTCTTTCCATTTATCTAAGATATCATTTGGGTCTGTAATTAACATACCATCGCAATTTTTTAGGAACTTTTCCTGTTTCTTGAATCCTTTTCTAAGGGCATTGATATTTTGGAATAGCAGACGTGACCTATTCATTTTTTGGTATTCTTCTGTTTCTTCTAGCATGTTCTTGGTATATCTTCTTTTTTCGTATCTGATTATATTGTTTACTTCTTTTTTGCATATTATGTAGTTCTTTTCTTTTTCTTGACTAATACAATAATAAAATATAAAATCAGGGTAGTAAGATTTATTTTTTACTAAAATATTTACACTAAATATTAATATAATTAGTATAATTACCTAACAATACTTTCCACAT
Organism: Acyrthosiphon pisum; assembly: GCF_005508785.2. Classification (NCBI taxonomy): domain Eukaryota; kingdom Metazoa; phylum Arthropoda; class Insecta; order Hemiptera; family Aphididae; genus Acyrthosiphon; species Acyrthosiphon pisum. The sequence goes on along the minus strand of NW_021771422.1, from coordinate 8,762 downwards.
ATAAAGTACGAGCTGAATATGAGCGGGCAGAGTGTTGAACACATTTGTTACCAAGTTCATTTCGAAGTTCTCTCACTTTGGTGTCTGATGTTCGAACTTTATGATTATGGAATCTTTTGAGTGAAAACCCATTGTTCTTAGTAACCGAAGAAATAAAAGCGGTAGCTGGGCATCCATTCGTTGAAGTTTCTTTACATTTTAAATATCTAATGTACAATATTACAAAGTAATAAAATTATGTATCAAGAAAAAATAATAAAATTGAACAAATATTAGTAGAATAATAATTACCGAATTGTACTTACAATAACTTTATGGACACAATATCTATCATATTATACTCACTATTTTCATTATATAATGCACTGTTATGTCTTACAAATTGTGTCGTTTCTTATTTATTGACTTTTGCTTATTTTGTATACATAAAATAAAATGAAATAATAATATAATTAAAGAACAAAACAGAAATAACTTACAATTTTTTTTCTGTCAATTTACTTCTGAAGTAATGAAACCCTAAATTGTCCTCTATGACCTCTTCATTACAATGTACACCTGGAATTAACTTATATGTTTTTGGCCGATCTCTAATTGGCCAAAACTGAATAATATTGTCTATAAGAGAATAATGACTTAAATGGTAATCTTAGAAAATTAAGCATAGAATTCTTACTTTAATCAATTCTCAACCTGTTAAATGATAAAGTTTTATTTTTTTTATTTAAAGTAGCTAATGTTTTGTATTGTATATTCTAATAAATAGATCAATGTACAATGCATATCGTCAGCTACAACACTCGCTGCTTCAGGTACATCTTGAACTGAAAAAATTAATGCATTTTCCATTAAAAAAAGAAAATCATTAGAACTACAAATCATAAAGAAAGAAAAATGTTAGGAAATAAACTATTAATATGATTTGTTTGAATGTATATATTATAATAAATGGATCAATGTACAATGCATACCGTCAACAACATTCGCTGCTTCAGCTACATCTTGAACTGAAAAAATTAATGTATTTTCTATTAAAAAAAGAAAATTATTACAACTACAAATCATCAAGAGAGAATAATGTTATTTCTTAAATATTAATACTTTATACATTCTTACTTGGTAAGATATTATAATCATGATCAATCAAATGCTCCATTGTATGTAAAATAAAATATTAGTATATATATATAGTATACTATATAATAAATATGTAATAAATAGACTAATTAAAATAAAGATGATCTTTAACAGTTTTTTCAAATCGACGTACCAAAAGATGAATAACTACAATACATAAATATATTAATGATACATTTTATTTTTTGATAATGATAATGTCTGTACAAAGGTGGATTGATAAGGTGTAAACACTTGGATTATTAGTTGATTGAAAATATTACTCCAGTTTAGGTCACCGCTAGATCATGTTGCCTACTCGATAGAGGAGCAAAAATACACAGCTTCCTATGCAAGATTTAAAGAAAATTTAAGCAAAACACAATAAATTACCACTGTATTTGTTAAAATATGAATAAATTATAATTTTTTAACCTCAATAAAAAATGTCTATTATTTATGAACTATCCCTGGAGTCACAATTTGCTTTCTGATTGGTTTAATTGGTGGCAAAGAAAACAATATAGTAGGATCACAAATAAATACAAAATACAAGGAATTGGTGCTTGCATTAATTCTTTTGTAGCAACATCAAAATTATTAATTAATGAAAAATCGTTACACTATACTAAATTTTCATTTAATTTTTATTATTTTGTTAATATAAATTTAGAACATTATAAAATGTCTAATTTATGTTTTGTTCCTGGGTGTAATACTCGTTTGCCTAATGACCGAAAGTGTTATGAAGGTAAAAAGTATCCATCGAGATTTCATCCACCTGAGGTATCTTTGTAGACAAATTGTAGTTTGAAATATTAAAATATTAACTATTGTATTATTGTTTCATATTTCCAAATACTAATCAGTTAAAAAAATATTATAAGTAATAACATATTATACTGATGTCCAATTGTAATTTTTGCTACCCTAATTTAAAATAGAAATATACCTCATTATTAATTTTACCACATTATAGTAGAAAAGTAGAAAAGTGAATCTAATCGGTAGTCGGTACATACATTGGACAAAATTACATATATTATTACTAGGGCTTGGATTTCAATGCATTTGTTTTTTTTTTTTGGAATGTCTTACACTAGGCTTTCCAAGTTACAAATGTGTGAAACAAAATTTATGAATTGTAGACCAACAATAAATTTTATCAGAAAAATTAATAGTTTGGTTGATGCTATGAATTCAAACACAGAAAAATATGGTCTGCAAGCTGATCCAAAATCACATAGCAATAAAGTATGTTTTTAACTTTGTGTTCAACGGTAAAATAAATTAATACGTTCACTTTATAGGTTCTCAGGGATTTTATTGATTACCTGGAAGCATGGGAACTAAAAAGCCAAGATAAAAGATTCCGTTTTACAAGCCAGAGTGAAAGAGGACTAATTGTTACAATAAAGAGTACATTAGAACTAATAGATTATCTTAGTGAAAAAGTGGGCTATAAATATCTTATGACAAAAAGAATTAATCAAGATAAATTAGAGGTAGGTTGGGTTATGTACTAAATATATTGTATACTTAATGCCTAATACCTTTAGGTACATCATATATTTGTACACACATCACTTTTATATAATATTATCATATTTAGTTAATATTTACTTGTTATTTGTTAAGCATTTCTTTGGTATTGTAAGGCAAGCATGTGGGTCAAATCAACATCCAGATCCTAAGCAATTTGTCCAAATATATCGGTTACTCTCGTATTACTCTTTGATAAAACCACCAAGAGGGAGTAATGTAGATGGTGGAGAAGTAATCAAGACACTTCTTGATATTCAAATAAATAATAGTGAAGATATTCAGAAAAAAGCAGATCTAGAATTCAAATTGGACTATATATTAGACAATGGAGGCTTTGAAATATTAAGTGATCACTTATATTGCGAAAATGTAGATAAATTAAGTATTGATTCAAGTGCTCTAACCTATTTTGTTGGCTATGTTGCACGAAATGCAAAAAAACATTCATTTCCAAAAAATTGCACATCTTGCTTTGATTCAATAGTTTCAAAGAAAATAAATTCTTTAGCTGACAATGAGCGATTTGTTAACCTCAGAAGTGAAGGTCACTTGTTCACACCAACAGATAGCTTAATGAAACTTGTTTATAGCTTGGAAACAGCCATAATCAATGTTCTGAATAACAATCAGATAAATAAAAATATTTTAGAATATGGTTAGTACTTATAATTTTTAATAATTTAAGATGTTTATACTTACCTATTATCATAAATATGTATGTATTTCTTTTTGCATTTTTTAATGTATAGTTATGGATGGAGTAATTTTTCAAGGCATTGGATCTAAAGTTGGTTGTACAGATCATGAATATGAATTAACTAAATACATCGTAAAATTTTACCTAAATACAAGAATGATTTTTGCCTGCAAAAAACATAACAACAAAGTGTCAGACCAAAAAAAAAAACGAAAAACGTTTGAAAAAAAATTCTAGATTAGTATAAACATGTATAAAATATATAATTTTCTAATTGTATACCTATATCCATAGTGTAATAACGAGTAGGTAGTTACTTCAAGCCACAAAATTTAGACACATCTTAATTATATTATATAATTTATGAATACAAAAATAGCTATTTTACATTATTATATTATATATTTATATGTATTATTAAATATATCATAACTCATATACTATAGGTATACCATATTAAAACGCATTTCTACAAAAAAAGTTGAAAACCTTAATAATTTAAAATAAATCAAATTACATTTAAATCACATATAAATATTAACATTTCTTATCCTCTATAGGGTAGGCAGCGATCCTAGGGCCATATTTAACTGAAGTAAAGTTTTCGATCACTTTATCTAAGAAAGGCGGGTGGAAGTGTTTACACCTTATCAATCCACCTTTGTCTGTACCACGGTTTAAGATATACAGGTTAGATAACGCCCTACTCAATTGTATGCCCGTACGCGGTCCGAAAGTGTTACGCATAATTAGTACATACTTTCACCATATCTATACAGCGCTAGTAGTAGGTAGGGCTAATAATATCTGAGTATAAATAGTAAACTTACAATTATCATTAAATAATATAAAAATATATAATAATTTTTTATTGAATGCCTTTATTGAATTAAATATTATAATAAGAGCTCGGATTTATATTCTCTAAAAACCTTAGAAATATGCACCATAAAATAATAACTTATTATATTACACATAATATAATAAAGTAAATTTGATATTTTCTACTACCTATTCAACATTAAATCGGTACTTAGCTATATTTAAATACAAATTTAACATTTACCCAAGGTCTACGATAATAATGGTTTGCATAAATTTCGTTTTTTAAATTCTGAACGGAGTGAATGTATTGACTTTACAATGATGTGTACTTTTTTTCGTGTGACGACACATTTTGGAGCAGTAATAATGCTTGAATTTTCTAAGTCAGGGGTAGTTTCCAGTAGCAAAAAGGAAACCCTTGGTACATTATAGAGGTCTAAATTAGAAAATGTCCAATAGTTTCAAAAGCGC
>NW_021771422.1:3414-4058 GCF_005508785.2 Acyrthosiphon pisum | reverse complement strand
TGTACTTAGAAACAATTTTAAAGCTAGTAAACAAAAACTGACTTTTGAATAATAATTGTAACTTTTTCTATAAACTAACATATTTTTTTCTAAATACGTTTCCATTTAAATATGATTATTTAAAAAAAATACCTGACGTACCCCTAATTTTAGGGGAACGTAAGATTAATAAAAATAGTTTAAATTGTATATAAAATATGTGAAATATCAATGTAATTGTATACAATTTGTATACAAAAAAAACAGTGAAATTTGGATGTAAAAGTGTTAAAATAAGCTAATTTTAAGGTGTTTTTTGACTGTATAAAAAAACCGACTGCGCTCATAGCTACATAATATATCTACTTAAATGTTATAACATAATAATAACTGTAAAAAACAACTGTTAAAAACACGGACGTACATACGTATGTACATTGTACGTCCGTGGTTAAAAATAATTAACTGAGATAAAAGTATAAAACACATATAACATACTTGGATAGTCAGAATCACAATCATTTTGATTATATAATGGTTCTAAACGATCACCTAGCATTCCAATGACTTTGTCTGTTGTACTTGAACTTGACAACATTGACAAATTACGACCACCGCCAGTTTTGTTAAGTTCAACCTAAAATGTCCAATATTTTAATTTAATT